>NC_057729.1:59656044-59667715 GCF_004010195.1 Chiloscyllium plagiosum | reverse complement strand
CTGCCAGTATATTAGTCCCCTTCCAATTTAGGTACAATCCGCCCTTCTTGTAGGTCACTTCTACCCCACAAGAGATTCCAATGATCCAAAAATGTGAATCCTTCTCCCATACACCAGCTCCTCAGCCATGCATTCATCTGCTCTATCCTCCTATTCCTGCCCTCACTAGCTCGTAGCACTGAGACCTCCTTTTTAAATTTCTGCCTAACTCTCTGTAATCTCCCTTCAGAATCTCAACAATTTCCCTTCCTATGTCATTGGTTCTAATGTGGGCAATGACCTCCTGCTGGCCCCTCTCCCCCGTGAGAACATTCTGCACCCTCTCTGAGAGATCCTTGATCCTGGCACCAGGGAAACAACACACCATTCTGCTTTTTCTCTGCTGGCCACAGAAATGTCTATCTGTACCTCGGACTACAGAATCCCCTAACACAATTGATCTCTTGGAAGCCGACGTACTCCTCATTACATTAGAGCCAGTCTCAATACCAGAAACTTGGCTGTTCGTGCTACGTTCCCCTGAGAATCCATCACTCCCTACATTTTCCAAAACAGCAAACCTGTTTGAAATGGGTATATCCACAAAAGACTCTTGCAACCGTTCCATCTTTCGAACATCATTTGGACTTCCCATGATTACAAGTGAAATTAAAACCTGTCAATCGCTACCAAGAAGCAAATCAACTTCATCTACAGATAATTTCTTAACTAACACTGTCTTTATGAAAGTCAAATTCCTTCTGGACTTTGTGCAATGGAACCAGGAAAAATGCTCCACTTATTCCACTTACCAGCTCTTTGGCTTTCATTGCACTCTCCAGATAGAATACCAGATCTTTCTCCAGCTTTGAGAAGCACCTTGCACCTTAATATTATTATGGGTTTAGCTACATCATTTAAAGAAGAAGAGATGAGCTTCCCTTTAGATAAAAAGCCTTCAGATCTCTCATCTACCCTATTCAACTCACCTGAACTCATTACAATTTTTACGTTCAGTCTTATGTTTGTAGTTAAAAATACAAATTTAATCCATTGTATTTTCCTTTTGCATTCCCTTTTCAGACTTTCCCTTCCAAGTCCATGGGCTTCCCTCACATTTTCCAGCAATATGAACAAGAGTGTCCCATCTTGGGTCATTCACAGGTATCCAACCCTTACCCTGGCCACACTTCGTTTCACTATCCCATTCTCTATCCCTCTTGAATTTATGGGGAGTGATGAAAAAATGTTTTGTCTTATGGACCAGTGTCAGGAAGCAGAAAAAAAGTGGAAAGGATATTCCCAATGACTGGGAAATCCAGGATTGGGGTCACATTCTAAGGATACCGGGCAGACCATTTAGAACTGAGATGGGGAAAAGTTTCTTCACCCAGAGAGTGGAATTCTGTGCCACAGAAAGCAATTGAGGCAAAAACATTGAATGGGAAATAATTCTTAATGCTGAAGGGATCAAAGCGTATGGGCAAAAAACGGGAATGGGGGACTGAGTTGGATGATCAGCCATGATGATACCGAGTGGCAGAGCATACTTGAACGGCTGAACGGCCTCTTCGTGCTCCTACTTTCTGTTACTATGTCAGCATGGGGAGCTATCCTCTCCTAGTGTCTGCGAAGGTGTCTGCTGCTTTGAACTTTAATGTGACTGGCTTTCCAGGGAGTGACAGGTAACCGTGCAAAGTCTCTCAGTTGTCTACCGACAAATGTATCAGGACAATGATTGATGCCATCTCTGCAGCATCACACCAGTTCATTTTGTTTTCCCATGGTGAGGTCAGTGCAGTAGCCAAGGTGATAGGACTTGGAAATATAGCTAGCTTGCCACAGGTGCAGAGTGCCATTGACTGTACATACACATTGCATTCAGAGGGAAATTATGCAACATTTGTAGGGCAGACTTCTGTTCCATTAACGTTTAGGTGATCAGTGATCAATGGTAACACTTTCGGGAGCACGTGCTTGCTACCTTGCCAAGTGCCTTCATTCTGGAAAATTTTTCTGTATCTCTTGTGTTTGAGATCCAGGTGCCCAACAAGGGCTACCCACTGCGATCATGGCTGATGACACCATTGTACGCCCCACAATCTGAAGGAGAGCATAAATACAATGTCGCCTATGTTTTGACAAAGGCTGTGAGAAGCAGACAATAGGGCTGCTGAAAATGCAGGACCGCTGCTTGGACCAGTTGGGGTGATGGACTTGGGGGATGGAATTTCTGTAACATACCCCAGAGGTTGCTGCATTATTCATCGTTTTACACAATTGAAGCAGGTAACGAGGCAACATGCTGGGTGCTGAGAACTGGGTGAACAGGAACAGTCTTCCAAAAGTACAGATGAGGACATTGAACTGGTAGAAGCTCTCCTTGTCCATTACAAAGCTCAACTGAATCAGGCAATACAAGCCAGAAAATTGGCACCCAGTTCCAACAGATAAGAACTGGGTGCAGCAAATAATTGTGTCATTGGTCATGATAACATCTTTTTATTTGCACTGTAGAACAAACTACAGCCTCTGTTAGTTTTCTTTGTGTTCACTCTTGATGATTGCGTGTAAAAACTTACCTTTGAAATTGTCTGAATATTAGCCTAACTGTGACAGTTTCCCCACTGAATATAAAGATGCTGGTCTCTAGTCATTGAGAACACAGTAATTGTGAATTAGAGAGGGTGAGATGTAACTACAATCAGAAAAGCCATGTGGCCTGATGATTAGAGATAGCAACAGAGGCAAGAAGATGGATCTGCACATGCCAGGGAGTATCAACCATGCCAGTTATGTGCCATGAACAATGTGTCCTTGGGGCTGCTATTACTGGTGAGCGGTAACTTCACAATACCAACACCTGGTCAGGTAGTTAGCCATAGTTTAAAGATGGAGTTGGTGCCAGGGATGCCAATCTATTCTGAGACAATTGATGAATGCCAAGCTCTTGCAGTTACAGGAAGATGTCAAATCAGGCTAGCTTTTCATGAGGAGGGCACCTTGAGGCATGGTAGGTAGTTAATGAGGTGAGTTTGGGATGATACAGCAAAAAACCTCACTAGGCATCATGGGGAGAAACACTCTGAAACTTGATGAAGTTGACACTTAGCCAAAATATCATAGAGTCTTAAAGTCATACAGCACAGAAACAGATCCAACTCATCAAAACTGACCAGGTTTCCTAAACTGAACTAGTCCCTTTTGCCTGTGTCTATCCCTCTAAACCCTTTCTATTCATGGACCTGTCCAAATGTCTTTTAAGTGTTGTAACTGTACCCACCTCTACCACTTTCTCTGGCAACTCATTCCATACATGCATCACCCTCTGTGCCACTGGGGCTCCTTTTAAATCTTTTCCCTCTTACCTTAAGCCTATGCCCTCTAATTTTGGATTTCCCTATCTTGGGAAAAAGATCATGGCTATTCATCTTATCTAAGCCCCTCATGATTTTATAAACCACTATAAAGTCACCCCTTAGCCTCCAACACTCCAGGAAAAAAAGTTCCAGCCTATCTAGCTTATCCCTATAACGCAAATCCCGGCAACAATCTGGGTAATAGTAAATGAAAAAATAAAAGATTAGTTCAAGGAAAGCTGGGCAATTTAGGGGCAGATGGGAGATCTTTGTTGTGGAGATGGACGTTATGACTGGAAAATTACATTAATATTTTACATCTGTCTTCACTACAGGATAAGAGTTGAGAAGTGTGGTGATGGAAAAAAAACAGCAGGTCACGCAGCATCCGAGGAGCAGGAGACTCGATGTTTTGGGCATATGCCCTTCATCAGGAATGTGGGGGGACACTGAGAGATAAATAGGAGGGTGGGAGTGGGGCTGGGGGGGGGAGGGGAGATTTGGAAACTAGTGAAGTCGACGTTGAAGCTATGTGTTTGAAGGGTCCCAAGGTGGAAGATGAGGCATTCTTCCTCCAGTCATTGAGTGGCTTGGGTTTGGCACTGAAGGACCCCTAGGACTTGCATGTCCTTGGAGGAATGGGAGGGGGAGTTGAAGTGGTTGGCCACAGGGTGATGGGATTGTTGGGTGCGTGTGTTCCAGAGGGGTTTCCTGAAACACTCTGTGAGTTGACGTTCTGTCTCCTTGATGTAGAGGAGACTACATTGAAAGCAATGGACACAGTAGATGAGGTGGGTGGATGTTCAGGAAAATCTCTGCCAGCTGTGAAAAGGATAAGACCATTGGACACAGGAATGTAAGTAGGAACATTCAGCCCAGCAAATCTGTTCTGCCTCTCAACGAGATTATGGCTTTCCATTAATCCTCAACTCTCCTTTCTGGCCTTTTCTTCATAATCCTTGATTTCTTTACAGGTTGAAAAGCTGTCTTACTGCCTATTGCAGCAGCAAATGAGGAGACATGACTCTATGACTCAATATTGGATGGAAAAAAATAGTTTAAGAAATCAAGTATCAAGTAACAGTGTGACCGCTTCAGCACAGGTTTCACCCTCAGTTACTGAAGTGAACAGGACTGATGTTCCAATCCTCCTTGGATATGGAGGACTGTATGATTAGAAATATTATACACCTGTGTAGACAAATAGGAGAATGATGATTCTGGTAACTACAGACCAACTCAGTCTAATGTTAAAACTTTCAGGCAATAATTCAGGGCATAATTAATGGACATCTGGAAAAGCTTGGGTTAATAAATGAATGCTAGAACGGATTTTTGCAGGTATATTGTGTTTGACTAATTTTTAGTAAGTTCTTTGATGAGCTAACTGAATCCTAAACAAGGGAAAACACAATTTTTGGGGCAGGAGACAGCAGGCAGGGATAGGACTGAGCAGGTTGACCACAGGATATAAAGCACTCACTCTCTCCACCAGTAATTACCTCATGAAGGAGCAGTGCTCTGAAAGCTAATACTTCCAAATAAACCAGTTGGACTATAACCTGGTGTTGTGTGATTTTTAACTTTGTCCACCCCAGTCCAACACTGGCAGCTCCACATCATCCCTGAACCACTGACATTTAGTAGCAACGGTGTGTACTATCTACAAGGTGGACTGCAGAAATTCACCAAGGCTCCCTAGACAGTACCTTTCAAACCCAAACCCACTTCCATCTAGAAGAACAACAGCAGCCGGTATGTAGGAATACAAGCCCTTGCACGTTCCCTCCAAGCCACTCACCATCCTGACTTCGAAATATATCACCATTCCTTCACTGTTGCTGCATCCGAAACCTGGAAATCTCTCCCTAAGGGCATTGTGGGTCTACCTACAGCATATTGTCTGCAACAGCTTGCCTTCTTTGGGGGCAATATTTTTTTTTAAAGTAAGCAGTGAAGAAACTTATGTCATGTAGCATTTGTGGACATAGAAACACAGCTAACATTTCAAGTCCAATAATATTATTCAAATGAAGATGAAAATTTCCAGACCAAATTCTCCAGCACTTTCTCCGGAACCTTTTTTTAATATATGAGCAATAAATACTGGCCCAACCAACGTCAATTGTCTGCAGTGATCCCACTTTTTGCTTTTGGTGACGCTGACCAAGGGACAGACATTGACCAGGAGATGGGAGCTCCTGGCCCTGAAATGGCGCCCATCTACCTGACAGCTCAGGTAGGGCCTGATACCACCTCCAGCTCCCTCTGGAGTCCTGTCCTGGCCGCGTGTACTCCATACCTTGCAGCAGGCCATAAACCCAAAGGGTATATGCTCAGCTGGTCGTTACAGACAAACAAAAATTGTTGTTGTACTATCTTCATCGAAATTCTGCCTTCCCCGTGAAGGTCGGGTTTTTCCGACGAACGATTCGGGTGTTCCCGCTTAGACTCGGCCATTTCCGGCGGGTGATTCGGATGTTCCCGGTATAGGCTCTGGTCCAGACTCGGTCATTTCCGGCGGGTGATTCGGATGTTCCCGGTATAGGCTCTGGTCCAGACTCGGCCATTTCCGGCGGGTGATTCGGATGTTCCCGGGATAGGCTCTGTTCAGACTCGGCCATTTCCGGCGGGTGATTCGGATGTTCCCGGCGGGATTTTGGTGTAACCTCGGCTGTTTCCGGACGGGTTCGGTCGGGCTCTGTGGAGGCGGGGTGGGAAGGTCTCCGATTGCCTCCCCCTGTGTGATGTTTGACTTGCTGTGTTAACGGGAGCATTGGAGAGGCTGGTGAACGGCGGGACATGTCGGCTCTCCTCGGCTGCACAGGTAAAAGTTGCCTCCTTCCTCAGTCGGTGTCGATTCACGGCCCTTCTCCCTCCTCCCGGGTGTTACCTAGCCGCGGCCTGTAATATGGCCAAAGCCTGGGCCTCGAGTACAGACCCTGCCGCTTCTCAATCCCTCTCCCGTTCAGCAGGGCAATCATTTGAGGGATAAAGCATCGGGAGAACTGTGTGTCAAGCGGGGAATAAAAGGCAATGAACATGATCCAGTAATTCTTTAATAAACTTCCTTAATGAAAAGCAATGATTGGAGATTTTAAAGCGATTTAAATGTTTTTGGAAGGAGGTAATGTTGGAATTATTTGTATTTGGGTTATTTAAAACTTTAACTTCAATCAGAGCTGAAATTGAGAGGGAACAGATCGAATGTAAAGCTTGATAGTTGACCAAAATAAAAGTAGACATCGGGTTGGCTTCAGGGCTGGGACTAATTTTTCCGCCTTGATGTTGTTTACTGATAATGTATGACAAGATTGAGTAAAAACTGAAACTATGTACCTGGTCGGTATGTATGTTCATTATAATTAAACACGATGTAAATTGTTAGTTTTTCCAGAAAGATGTTTCCCTTAAGTTTTGATTTTAAAAATAATACAGATTTAAGTCTGGAGTAATTTATTGTTTTCACGGATACTCTCGTTGGCTCTGTGTTGTAACTTGGGGATTGAGTGTGTTTGTTGTTTGGTGGATGATCTGTAGCCTTGTTTATGTAAACAGCCATGAGTTTAAGAATTTTCCCTTCATTTGTTACAGTAGTTGATGTCCACTGCTGAGTTCCTACATCGTGTGTGTATTTTAGTAGTACCTTGGTTCAGAGTAGCATGCATCTCATTCAGAAGGTTGACTTGAGGATTTGCATTTATGTGTTGACATTCACCTGACATTTCAAGCATTTTGCAATCAATCTAATGCTTTAAGTGTAGTCAGTGTTGTACTGTAAGAAGTAACCAACATTGCAAGATGATTGTCTAAGGAATAATAATTATTCGTCAGGTAATTGGGCATAACTGCTCTTTGAAATAATTCCATGTATGCCTGACACATCACATGGGGGCTCAGTTTATAGCATCGTCTGAAGGCATTTGACAGTGTAGCACCCCCTCAATATTACAGTGGAGTGACAACCACTTTTTGTGCTCAAGTCCTGAAGTCAGACTTGAAGCTAGGAATTTCAAACTTTGAGGTGAGAGTGCTACCAGTTGCATTACAGATTACTCATAAGTGTTGCGTTGTTGCAGGTCCCATCATCTCAAGTGAGCTATTAAGCTCAGACTGGATTTATGTCAAAATCCTGAAATTTCCTCCAGCACAGTACTGTGGGTGGCCATAAGATAAAGGGTTTGGGACAAAAAACTGCAGATGCTGGAATCTAAAATAAACAGGCCGGAGGCTTGTAGAACACAGCAAGCCAGGCAGCATCAGGAGGTGGAGAAGTGTATGTTTCAGGTGTAACCCTTCTTCAGGACTGGGGATGGGTGTGGGGGAGTTGCACATAAACGGGGTGGTGATGGCAGGGTGGTGAAGTGGGGACAGGTGAAAACAGGTAGAGAATACGACCTGGTTGGTCAATGGGAGGAATTCATCCAATTGTGGCAAGGAGCAGTGGAAGAGATAAGGACGGGCTGGGAAGGGAGTTCAGGTATAGGGAGGGAGGTTATTTGAAATTGGAGAAACTCAATGTTGAGTTCTCCGGCTGGAGGCTGCCCAGGTGGAAGATGAGGTTTTGTTCCTCCAAAGGGAGCTGTGGTTTGTTGTGGCATGGAGGAGACCAAGGATGGTCATGTCGGAAAGGGAGTGAGAGGAGGAATTGAAATGGGCGGTGACTCGGAGGTCTGGGGGGTCAGCCCCTGCGGGCCTGGCTGTGATCCTCAGTGAACCGTTCCCTAAGTTTACATTCGGTCTCCCCGATGTAGAGAAAACCATATTGGGAGCTCCGGATACAGTAAACTAGGTTGGAGGAGAGGGTGGTGAACATCTGTCTCACCTGGAAGGACTGTTTGGGACCCTGGATGGAGGGGAGGTGAGGGGAGTGGTGAACTGGCAGGTTTTGCATCATTTCCAGTTGCAGGGGAAGGTACCTGGGGGTTCGGGGGTGTTGGTGAGGAAAATGGCGTGAACCAAGGACTGTTGAAAGGAGCGGTCATTGTGGAAGGCAGAGAGGGGTGGGGAGGGGAAGATGTTCTTGGTGGTGGGGTCTGATTGGAGTTGGCAGAAGTGTTTAAGGATGATGCATTGGATATGAAGACTGGTGGGGTGGTAGGTGAGGACAAAGGGTCCTTTTGTTGTGTTGCGAAGGGGGTGTTTAGAGCACTGCAACAGGGGTAAGATGGTATGGGCAGGGGTGAAATGTGGCATAATACAATTTGCCTAGGGGAGCCAAAGTTGTGGGGCAAAAAATCTGGGGAGGGGCAAATTTATTGTGGGGAAGTCTTTGGCCAGACAGTTTGTGGTGGGGAACAAAGCTACACTAGGTGGGGCAAAGATTCACCAGCCCAACTACCCAGCCCAACCTAATGCTTCGGAATGCTTCTGCCTCACTGACCTCCTTTTGCCCTACCTCGACTCCATCCTCTTCCCCCTTAGTACAGACACTTCCCACCGACATCCGCGATACCAACCACACCCTCCATCTCTTCAGCAACTTCCAGTTCCCCTGACCCCAACGCTTTATCTTCACTGTGAACATGCAGTCCTTATACACATTCGTATCCCACAAGGATGGCCTCCAGGCCCTCCGCTTCTTTCTCTCCATCCAGTCCCCCTCTTCCATCTCGCCGAACTAGTCCTCTGCCTCAATAACTTTTCCTTTAACTCCTCCCATTTCCTCCTAATCAAGGGTGTGGCCATGGGCACCCGGATGGGCTCCAGTCACACTTGCCCGTTTCTTGGCTATATCGAACAGTCCCGTTTCAGTACCTACACAGGCACTGTGCCCTACCTCTTCTGCCATTGCATTGGTGACTGTATCAGTGCAGCGTCCTGGACCCAGGCTGAACTGGAGCAGTTCATCAACTTCATCCACAATTTCCACCCTGCCCTCAAATTCACTTGGTCCATCTCTAACACCTCCCTCCCCTTTCTTGACCTCACCATTTACATCTCCGGTTTACTACAAACCTACAGACTCACATAACTACCTGGACTACACCACATCCCACCTGGTATACTGTAAGAACTCCATCCCGTTCTCCCAATTCCTCTGCCTTCATTGCATCTGCTTGGACAAGGAGATATTCCACTAGTTAGTGTCCCAGATGTCTGCCTATTTTGAACAAGGTGCTTTTCCTCCCTCTGTCATCCAGACACCCTCTGCTGCACTACCTCCATTCCACTGTTCTAAACCAATCCCCCGCCAATCGTTATCACTAAAACTATCAGTCATTTGTCTCTGTTTGAGGACCTTGTGAAGTCTTTCTGCTCTTTCATAATTGATCACTTGCCATTGGGGTTGATTAGCTTAGTCGGCTGGGTGGCTGGTTTGCAACGCAGAATAATGCCAATAACATAGGTTCAATTCCTGCACTGACTGAGGTTATCTTGAAGGGCTGTCCTTTTCAACCTCTTTCCCTTGCCTCAGGCATGGTGACCCTCAGGTTAAACCACTACCAGTTGTTGCTTTCTAATGAGAGAGCAGCCCTATGGTCTGGGAGGATTATGGTGACTTTATTTTACTTTTAATGTTGCCATTATGCCTTTAGCAGCTGTGCCTTTATCCCTCCCTAAACTGTCCTGCCTTTCTGCCCCTTTCTTAGAAAACTTAGAAATCATTTCAAAGCCTTCAAGGTTTTGTCTGATAATACTCCCGCAATGCATTGTGGGACATTTGATTTGATAAACAGCAAGATATAAATGTGAGTTGTGAACGTTTACTGCCATGTTTGCCTACAGAACAAGATTTAATCTTACTAGCTTAATGAACTGTTAGGGATAAATTAGCCTTGGAGGGGGAGTATAATGTAGGTTTATAAAAATAATACCTAGACCTTGGGTTAAGTTATGAGGGGGGATTACACAAGTTAGGAATGTTTTCTACAAAATGTATATGGTTAAGGAGTGACCTGGTCAAGCCTTCAAGCTTTTAACAGGAAAAGACAGTAGTTAAAGATAAACTGTCTTCACTGCTTGGGGATTCTATAACTCGGGGGCATACTCTGAGAATTAGGGCTAGGCACTTCAGGAGAGTTGCTCGTATGCACTTTTACACCCAAAGGTCAGTAGATGTCTTTAACAAATGGCAGTTGATACAGGACTAGTTGTTAATTTTAAATCTGAGATAGATGCATATTGGTAAGCAAAGGTATTAAGGGATGTAGGCCAAGGGCAGGAATGTGGAGTTGGGCTACAGATCAGCCATGATCTTGTTGAATGGTGGAAAATGTTTGAGGGGCTGAATGGCCTCCTGTTCCTATGAAACACTATGATACTGCAGTATATAAAAGATACTATATCACCTCAAGTTTTATAAAGTGTTATGATAAATGAAAATTTCATGCAATGTATATTGAACTATGAAACCATAATAGTGAAATCATAGATTTTGGGTTGCTCAGAATTAGAGAACATTGAGTTGTATATTATTGGATCCAATGTTGATATTGAAGAGATTAATAATTTTTAAAGTTAATTCTCGTGATGTGACATTGCTGTATACCATTTTGAGTGCCTTGCCAGGCCACTTTAGTGAGCAGTTAAAGGTCATAGAGATATACAGCATGGAAACAGACCCTTTGGTCCAACCTGTCCATGCTGACCAGATATCCCAACCCAATCTAGTCCCACCTGCCAGCACCCGGCCCATATCCCTCCAAACCCTTCCTATTCATACACCCATCCAAATGCCTCTTAAATGTTGCAGTTGTACCAGCCTCCACCACTTACTCTGGCAGCTCATTCCATACACGTACCACCCTCTGAGTGAAAAGGTTGCCCCTTAGGTCTCTTTTATATCTTTCCCCGCTTACCCTAAACCTATCCTCTAGTTCTGGACTCCCTGATCCCAGGGAAAAGACTTTGTCTATTTATCCTATCCATGCCCCTCAATTTTGTAAACCTCTATAACATCACCCCTCAGCCTCCAACACTGCAGGGAAAACAACCCCAGCCTGTTCAGCCTCTCCCTATAGCTCAAATCCTTCAACCCTGGCAACATCCTTGTAAATCTTTTCTGAACCCTTTCAAGTTTCACAACACCTGGAAGGAGACCAGAATTGCATGCAATATTTCAACAGTGGCCTCACCAATGTCCTGTACAGCCGCAACATGGCCTCCCAACTCCTGTACTCAATACTCTGACCAATAAAGGAAAGCATACCAAACATCTTCGCTATCCTATCTACCTGCGACTCCACTTTCAAGGAGCTATGAACCTGCACTCCAAGGTCTTTGTTCAGCAACACTCCCTAGGACCTTACCATTAAGTGTATAAATCCTGCTAAGATTTGCTTTCTCAAAATGCAGCACCTCACATATATCTGAATTAAACTCCATCTGCC
>NC_057729.1:59621470-59655919 GCF_004010195.1 Chiloscyllium plagiosum | reverse complement strand
AGGATTCTCTCCAACAACTTGCCCACCACTGAGGTCAGGCTCACCGGTCTATAGTTTCCTGGCTTGTCTTTACTGCCCTTCTTAAATAGTGGCACCATGTTTGCCAACCTCCAGTCTTCTGGCACCTCACCTGTGACTATCGATGATACAAATATCTCAGCAAGAGGCCCAGCAATCACTTCTCTAGCTTCCCACAGAGTTCTCGGGTACACCTGATCAGGTCCTGGGGATTTATCCACCTTTAACCGTTTCAAGACATCCAGCACTTACTCCTCTGTAATCTGGACATTTTGCATTGCTGTAGAGGTAACCCAAAGTTAGGCTCAAACCAGGTAAGATCAGCAGATTTCCTTCTGTAAAGGACATCAATGAGCCAGTTGTGTTTATGTCAACAATCCAACAGTTTGATCACTTCTACTGATTCTAAATGTTTATTTCCAGAATTGATGACGTGAATTCAAATTCTCAATCTTGTACCCTCTGCTTTAATAGAGTAGGCCTATGATCATCCTGTCTCATTAACACGAAGTTGCTTTATCAGGTGATATCTTTAAAATCTATCACATACAAAATTGATTGAATAGTTAGTCTTTTCTTCCCCTGTAGTTTATTGGATCAAGTATGCTGAATATGTCTGACTTGCTGCAGAAATCACTGACTTGAACATCTAATTGATTTTGTGATTTCATGGGTGTTTCTTTCCCTTAATTTTGCCATAATAGTATAGTTGATGGCAGGAATTTACCCAAGCTGTTTCTGCATAGGATTGTGTAAGCTGTACTACTGGATTAAAAGCATTTTTAGGTATCTTGGATTTAGACGATTTTTTCCCCCCCTTTTCCTTTATTATATACAAGCAAAAGCCCGTTTCCATACATCCAGCCCCACCAGAATAAAGGTGGGAGCCCTTCTTTGAAACTAAAAACAAAGGGAGGAAGACCTCTCATCAAAGGTGATTCATGAATCAAACAGCCAAATAAAACAATTGCAAATTTAATCATAGCTTTTATCCATTGCCTAATGGTATCTCCCAGATTGACTAATTGTTACTGCAGACTTCTAATGGCCTCCTCAAACAACAAACCTGCTTCCCAAGAATCAGTCTGGTGAACCTTCACTGCATTTCATCTATGACAAGTATAGCTTTCTTCAGTTATGGTGACCAAATTCCAGTATTCCAGGTATGGTCTTACCAAGGCCCTGTATAGCTGCAGTAAGAACTCTTTGTCTTTGTACTCAAATCCTCTTGCAAGAAGACTAGCTTAGTATTTGCTTTCTAACTGCTTGCTGCACCTGCATGCTTGCTTTCAGTGACTGGTGTACAAGGGCATACGGGTATGTCAGTATTTCCCCAATCTATCACAAAATAAATAATGCTCTGCCAGTCTCTCTTACCCACAGTATAGTGCATCTGTCATTATTTGCCAATTCATCCAATTTATCTAAATCACTTTGAAGCCTCTTTACTTTCTCCTCACCACCCTCAATCCCACCTGGTTTTGTATCATGAGCAAACTCGGAAAAATTATGTTTGCATCCCTCATCCAAATCTTTGTATGTTGTGAATAACTGCAACCAAAGTTTGGGCGGCACGGTAACCCAGTGGTTAGCACTACTGCCTCATAGCACCAGGGACCCGGGTTAGATTCCAGCCTTGGGCGACTGTCTGTGTGGAGTTTGCACATTCAACCTGTGTCTTTCCTCCAGCTGCTCCAGTTTCCTCCCACAGTCCAAAGATGTACAGGTTAGGGTGAATTGGCCATGCTAAAGTGCCCATAGTATTCAGGGATGTGTAGTTAGATGCGTTAGTCAGCATAAATGTAGGGGAATGGTCTGGGTGGACTTTCTAGGCCAAAGGGCCTGTTTCTACACTTTAGGGATTCTATGATTCAAATATCTATCCCTGCAGTTCCCCACTGTAACTTGCCTTCCACTCTACAAAAGACCCATTTATTCCAACTATTTTCTGTCTGCTAACAAATTTTCAATCCATGCCAGAATATTATCCCAATGTATATTTTTAATGGGACTTTTTCAGAAGCTTTCTGAAAGTCCAAATTCACCATATCCAATAGTTCTTTCTTTTCTCTCTGCTACACGTCGGGCATCCGTTATCCAAATCCAAGCAGACCTAAAAGACAAAGGACTTTCCAAAAGTGGGCCTGAATGGACCCACACAGATCGATAGACATGCTGAGTTAGGGTCTTTTGGAAAGAAACTTTCATTGGCCCGAACTGACCTAAAAGAAAAGTTTTTATTCAAAGGCTCAAACTCAGCGTGTCGTCAGGTCTATTGGAGAAAATACTTTACTTTTGGGTTCATTCAGGCCAAGCAAAGTTTTTTTTTTCAAAATGCCCAAACAAACCCAATGGACCTAAGTGGTAAGTGTAGCAATAAATAAAGCCAAAGAATAATAAGATTAGAGATGATGGAAAACAAAGTTTGCTGGAAACCTGATGGTATCTGTAAAGGTAACGTGAACCTGTTCCTCACAGACTAGGGTATAATCAAGCTTGAGTTAAATGAATATTTTGCTTTTGGTTGCGAGATTATTAATAAAAGACCTTGACACATAAGTGTATCTGAATGTCAAAAATATCCTTCATCTAAGAAACAATTGTGTTCCAACACGGGGTAAACCCCTCCTGCTTAATTTAAAACAGAAACACAGAAAAGATTTATACTGTGCAGTAATCTGGGAAAATTCAAGAGGCCAAGAACTATTTAAATGAAAAATTAACAACATTATTTCTTAAGGTATAACAGAATAATTAGCTAACAGCTATTTACAACTCCTTCCTCTAACCTATCTTTCACCTTTCTCTTCTACCATACTACTCCGTTAAACCCCCCGATTTAAGATTTACCAAAACATCAAGTTTTCAAAACCAGCCAGATGTCGAATCTTCTCTTCCTTGGTATTCTTTTCTTCTTCTTAAGGATTTCTGTTTCACAGATCACTAATCGATAAAGAGAGCTGTTCTCTGGGCAGTGTGCAGATGCTGGTGGCTTGGCAGTTCTCCTTCAATTATTCAGGTTTTCCCAGTCTTATATCCCCAAAGCATCGGATTGTGTCATTGACTTTTAAGATTGTCAATATACTCAATTCAAACTTGATTGGAGTTTGGTATTTTTGGGCTATAATTTAAACTGATTGGTCGAATTTGAATTTGTTTTTATCATCTCCAGGCAACTCAGCTAATCCAGCTTTCGACCAAGTGTTAGATTGTTACCTTATTCAGAACACTTGGTGCTGTGTAAATTAGTTCTGCTAGCTTTTAACTCTCTTAAAGGTACAGTACACTCACATCTTCATAACAATTAGTCCTGGGGTTTTTAGACAAAGGGCTGCCAATCTGTAGTTACATCCTCAAATAAAGGTTGTGAAACATAATTTTCCCCTCATAAATTCATGCTGACTTGATTTAATCCCACCCATATTTTCTTCAGTATCTTGTTATCATATCCTGCCTAAGAACTTGAGGATTATCCCTACTATTGATATTGAGCCAACCAGTCTGTGAGCCCATTTTTTTCTCTCTCCCTCCATTTTCAAATAGTAAGATTACACTGAGCACTAACCCCACCTTGCAATACCCCAGTGGTAAATTGCCAGACCTTTCACTTCCATTAATTTCTCCAGTACTTTTTTTTAACTAATACTAGTTTCCTTTAATTCTTCCTTCTCAGTAGACTTGATACGTTGATATTTTTAGGAAGTTGTTCATGTCTTTCTCTTGTGAAGACAGCATTAAAGTAGTTCTTTAATTGCATGGTCATTTCAATGTTTTCTGTAACTAATCCTCCCTTTTTCAGTTTTAATGGGAGCTACATTTGTCTTTCTTTCTCTTTCCATACTGATGAGCTTTTAGTCTCCTTTTGTAGCATTGTTATTTTCCCCTCTTAATCTCTTGGCCCTCCTTTGCTGAATTCTAAACTATTCCTAATCCTCAGGTTTGGAACTGTTTCTAGCAACTTTATATGAGTCCTCTTTGGATCTAATGCATTTCTTAATTTCTTTTGTTTGCTGTGGTTGGACCACTTCTTCTCGTGTTTTTATGTTAGAAAGGAATGTATAAGTGTTGCAATGCATTTGTTACTTAAATATTACCTATGATCTATTCATTGTCATGACACTTAATGAAGTTACCCAATCTTTCATAGCCAACTTCCCCCGATACCTTCACTGTTTGCTTCATTAAGCTTTCGGACCCTATTTGTGTATTGGATACTTCACTTTATATCTCAGTGAAGAATTCTGTCATGTTCAAATGATTACTGTTCCCTAAAGTATCCTGAACAAGATTATTAATTAACCCCTTCACATTGCAGCATGCATTAGTCTGCTATTTTCCTGTTCTTGCATACATTCCAGGAATCTAGCCACCACTCTACTTGTGCTAATGTGGTTTGCCTAGTCTATATGTAAATTAAGCCCTTCCTGAAGAAGGGCTTATGCCCGAAACGTCGATTCTCCAGTTCCCTGGATGCTGCCTTCCAGCAACACATTTTCAGCTCTGATCTCCAGCATCTGCAGACCTCACTTTCTCCTCCTATATGTAAATTAAAGTCAGCAATAATTACTGTAGTACGCTTGTTACATGTTACTCTAATTTCTTGTTTAGAAGTCTCTAGACAAGTTTAACTAATGTTTTCCATCCTTGTTCCTTCTGAGCTCCACCTGGACTGATTCTACATTTAGATTTTAAGCCAATATCCTATCCCACTATTGTACTAATTTAATCTTTCATTAACAATGCTGCCCCCACCTCCTTTCTCTTTTTGATTGTCTTTCCTAAATATTGAATACCTTTGGATATTCAGATCCCAGCTTTAGCCACCTTGCAGCCATGCCTCCGTAACCACAATCCTATCCTATATGTTTGCACTACTTGCATTCAGAATTTGTCTAATTCGTGTGCGGTTTATATTTGTCTTTTTAACATTTTATACATTTTTTTTGTACTGCTGCCCTATTTGCTGTTGGCCCTTGTTTCCTTTGCAATCCACTTGTGCTTGCTGTTTTTCTATCTTTTATTTTTATACTTTTTTCTTTCTTCTGTGACTCCTTGCTCAAGATCCCATCTCCTTGTCACTATAATCTAAACCCTCTCCCACTGTTAGATACTATGAAGACATTGATCCCAGATCTGATGACATCCAGTTTATACAGGTGCCATTTTCCCCTGAAACATTCCCAATGCCTCGGGATTCTAAATTGCTGTCTCCATAAACCATAGAAATTTACAGTACAGAAAGAGACCATTCTGCACTGGCTGAATAAACTAGCTGCCCATTGTAATCCCACTTTCTGATACCTGGTCTGTGGCATTGCACATTATAGCACTTCATGTGTAAACCCAGGTTCCTTTTAATTGAGTAGAAGGTTTCTGTCCTAACTACTGAACTGGGTGGTGAGTTGCAGATAACCATCACCTTCTGGGTGAGAGTTTTTTTTCCTCGAACTCCCTCTAATCCCTTACCAATCACCTTAAATCAGTATTCTCTGGCAAATGTTTTTAGGGAAAACAGGTCTTCCCTGCCCACTCTTTCTAAGCCAGTCAACTACTTGGTGATGGTCGAAGCCCCATTCGTAAGCAGCAACAACACCTTCCCCACCGCCCCCTCCCAAAAAACCAACAGCCATGTAATGAGATCTTAAATGAGTGGCAGTCAGGTAATTTGCTTTTAAAATGCCCAACAATTAGAGAAGGAAATAAATGCTGGCATAATCAACAATGTCTTTATCCTGTGAATTAAGTTTTAAAAATCCTTCAACAATCTTTGCATTTTAACCTAGTCCTTTTCCACATTTCAGTCCATAATCAAATATACAGAAAAATAAAAATTTACGGTCATCCTCTTTACAAAACACAAACAAATCAACGAAGATCTTATTGAACAACAAAGCCATCTCAAGGGACTGGATGGCCTACTCTCTCTCCTAATTGGTGTTATGTAATTTAGCGAGAAGATTAAAACAGCAGCGTATTGTCTAAATGGTGAGAGATTGCAGAGCTGTGGGATAAGGGTGTCTTTGTTCAGGGATTTCAAAAAGGCAGGTACAGTAAATAATTTGGCAAACTAATAGCATGTTAGTGTTTATTACAAGGGGAATTGAATGTACAAATAGGAAGATTATGCTTCACTTATACAGGACAGTGGCAAGATCGCGCCTGATCTCTTTACTTAGGGAAGGATGAAAATGTGATGGAAACTGATCAGAGAAGGTTGACTAGACAAAACTGGAAAAGGCAGGTTGTCTTGTAAAGAAAGATTGGACAGGATTGGCTAGTGATGCTGCAGTTCAAATGAGTAAGAGCTGACTTGATTGGAGCATATAAAATCCTGAGTGAGCTCTTGTGGTGCAGCGAGAATGTCCCTACCTCTGAACCAGGAGGCTGAGGCCAGTCCCACCTGTTCCAGATGTACGTAATAACATCTCTGAACCGGTTGATTAGAAAATATCTACAAAATCTGAAGGGGCTTGACTGGATGTGTGTGGAGAAAGTGGAAGAATCTGGAAATATGAGTCACAGTTTAAAATTAAGCGATAGCGCAGTTAAGAAGGTAAGAAGAATTTTTTTTCTCTGAGTCAGGAATCTTTCTCAATAAGTAGTTAAAGCTGCACATTTGAATATTTTTATGATAGAAATGGATAGATTATTGTAAGTAAATGGATGAAATGGTAAGTAGTAATGTGATGTTGAAGCTTACAATCTGTGATGTTATTTAATGTCAGCACAGACTAAAGAAGCTACTCCTAATGTGCCCTCAAAGCTGTGCAAGCATGCAGCCACTTTAAACTTCCATGCACAATGATCACCATGGCAAGCTAATGCGGCAGTGACTTCTGGTCTGGAAGTCACTGCCATGCATAGACCTTGTAGGCCTGCAAACAGAAAGAAATAGGGAATCCTACCTGCTCCTACTTTGCATGTCAGTATGTATACTTTTGTAATTTTATATTTGAAACCTTGTAATCAGGGTCTCTCTCTCTCTCTCTCCCACAGTACCAAAATTACCTTAACCAAAGTCAAAAATGGTTCCAATCATATTTTTTCCCTTATTAATTACTCTGCAGCTGTTGCCCAACTTAATGGGGTTGCATTCAGTTATTCCACTCTTAGCTATTCCTTTAGAGCCAGAGAATCTCCAACAATGACTTTCAGTCCCAAGTTTGCATGATCACCTGTCAGAAATTCATAAAGGTTCATTGTTGACCCATTCCTCATCGGAATGCAGTCCCCTGTGGGATGATTGTTGTGTTAGAAATAGCAGTATTGCATTTGTAGAATTGCTAAACTGTTGACACTGTTTAAAATAGCTTTCTGGCTGTAGAACGTTTTAGCAAGGTCCGTTTCTTGCAGCCCTGAAAAGGTGGTAGGGGAACCGCAGCAAACCTAATACAACAATGGTGATGGGTTGGCTGTTGGACCTAGTGACAATAAAGGATCAGTGATATTGGTCTAATAATTGGTCTCATTCATACCTAATGAATCTAATTTTCTGATCTCATCTTTCTCACTGGTAAAAGTAGTTGGGCTGCATGCTGTTTTTAAATCAACTTGAATCTATAAAAAGTATTTAACAAACAAATTGCTCATTGCTCAGAAATCTCTCATTGCTTCCCAGAAATGTAATCAGATAACAGTGAATGTCAAAACAGCAAAGGAGACATTGCATTGACGAGTTTACAGTGGAGCTTACAATCACAGAAAAGCCCTTATTTCCAGGGGGTTGGCAGAGAAGTCTTGCTGCACCTGTACGAGGTGCTGGTGAGACCACATCTGAAGCTCTGTGAGCAGTGTTTTTAAGGAAAGATATTATTTCATTGGAAGCAGTTCAGGGAAAATTTCCTAGGATAGACCCTGGTATGGAGGGATTGTCTTATGAGCAAAGGCTAAATAGACTCGGACTCTACTTACTGGACTTGCAGTGAATGTGAGGTGACCTTACTGACACTGGTCTTGGAGGGGGTCTGGGGAAGGTTTATAAGAATGGTTCTGGGGATGAAAGCCTTGTCATATTACTGTGGATTTGTACTCAGATCTTGTGATAAAGGAGACCTGATTGAAACTTGCAAAATACTGAGAGGCCTAGATAGACTGAACATGGAGAAGGTGTTTCCACTACTCGAGACTTGGAGCCAAGGGCACAGCCTTAGAGTGAAGAGATGACCCTTTAGAATGGATATGTGGGGGCGTTTCATCAGCAGAGGGTGGTTAATCCATGACAGTCATTACCACAGAGGGCTGTGGAGGCTGAGTTGTTGAGTGTATTTAAGGCAGAGATAAATAGGTTCTTGATTAGTAAGGGGATCAAAGGTCATGTGGGGAAGGCCGGAGAACGGGGTTGAGAACCATTTCAGCCATAATGAAATGGTGGAGCAGACTCAGTGGGCCAAATGGTCTCATTGTGCTCCTGTATCTTCTTGTATTATGAAGCACAGGATTCTTAAAGGGCTTGACAGGGCAAATGCTGAGACAATGTTTCCCCTCATGGAAGACTCTGTGTCCTCCACTCAGAGGACACAGTCTCACAATAATGGGGTGCAAACTTTAAGATTGAAATCTATGTCAGACTCCTATTTTTAGACTTTAGTTCTGCCTTCAACACCATAGTTCAACCAAACTCATCTCCAAACTCAGAGACTTAAGACTCTGCTTCCCTCTGCAACTGGATCCTTCACTTCCTGATGCACAGACCACAATCAGTAAGTAAAGGCGACAGCATCTCCCCAATAATCCTCAGAACCGGTGCCCCACAGGCTGCATACTCAGCCCCTTATACACTCATGTCTAGATTAGCGTGGTGGTGGAAAATGCGGTCGTCTCTACATTGGGGAGACTGGACACCTAGCAGAGCACTTTAGGGAACATCTCCAGGACAACTGCACCAATCAACCCCACCGCCCTGTGGCTCAACATTTCAACTCCCCCTCCCACTCTGCTGAGGACATGCAGGTCCTGGGCCGCCTCCACCGCCGCTCCCTCACCACCCGATGCCTGGAGGAAGAACGCCTCATCTTCCGCCTCGGAACACTTCAACCCCAGGGCATCAATGTGGACTTCATCAGTTTCCTCATTTCCCCTTCCCCCCCCCCCCCACTTCACCCCAGTTCCAGCCTTCCAACTCAGCACCACCCTCATGACCTGTCCTACCTGCCTATCTTCCTTTCCACCTATCCACTCCACCCTCCTCTCTGACCTATCACCTCCATTCCCATCCCCACTCACCTATTGTACTCTATGCTGCATTCTTCCACCCCCACCCTCCTCTCAATTATCCCTCCACCCTGCAGGCTCCTTGCCTCTATTCCTGATGAAGGGCTTTTGCCAGAAATGTTGATTTTTCTGCTCCTCGGATGCTGCCTGACCTGTGCTTTTCCAGCACCACTCTAATCTAGACTCTGGTTTCCAGCATCTGCAGTCCTTGTTTTTACCCTTATACACTTATGTCTGTGTGGCCACGTTAAGCTCAAACTCCATTTATAAATTTGCTGCTGACACTGCTGTAGTGGGTCAGATCTCAAGCAACAATGAGACAGAATACAGGAGAGCGGCATGGTGTAAAGACAACAATCTCTCCCTCAATGTCAGCAAAATGAAGGAGCTGGTCATTAACTTCAGGAACCGGAGTGGAGGACACGCCCCTGTCTGTATCAACATTGCTGAGGTGGACAGGGTTGACAACTTCAAGCTCCTAGGAATAAATATCCCCAACAATATCCTGGTCCATCCACATCGATGTCATGGTCAAGCAAACACTCTAACGCCTCTACTTCCTCAGGAGGGTAAGGAAATTCAGCATGTCCACATTGACTCATTTATTTTTGTAGATCGCACCATGGAAAGCATCCCATCTGGATGCAACTGCTCTGCCCAAAAATGCAAGAAATTTACAGAGTTGTGAACACAGCCTAGTCATAGAGATGTACAGCACAGAAACAGGCCCTTGAGTCCACATCGTCCAGGCTGACCAGATATCCTAAATTAATCCAGTCTCATTTGCCAGCATTTGTCACATATCCCTCTAAAACCTATTCATGTACCCATCCAGATGCTTTTAAATGTTGTAATTGTACCAGCCTCCACCACTTCCTCTGACAGCTCATACACGCGTGAAAAAAATTGCCCCTTAGGTCCCTTTTTAAATCTTTCCTCTCTCACTTTAAACCTGTGCCCTCTAGTTCTGGATTCCCCATTGTAGGGAACAGACTTTTGTCTATTTAGCCTATCCATGCCCCTCATGACCTTATAAACCTCTATAAGGTCACCCCTCAGCCTCCGAAGCTCTAGGGAAAACAGCCCCAACCTGTTCACTCTCAATAGCTCAAACCCTCTAACCCTGGCATCATTCTTGTAAATTGTTTCTGAACCCTTTCAAGTTTCACAACATCCTTCCTATAGGAGGGAGGCCAGAATTGCACACAATAACGAAAACCAAGTTTCCTTCCATTAACTCCATCCACACTTCCCACTACCTCGGGAAAGCAGTCAACATCATCAAAGATCCCTCTTGCCCTGGTTATACTCTCTTCCACCCTCTTTCGTTGGGCAGAAGATAAAGCTTGAAAACACATACCAGCAGATTTAAGAACCGCTTCTTCCCTGGTTATCAGACTTCTGAGTGGACCTCTCATATCAGAGTTGATCTTTCTCTGCACTTTCTCTAGCTGTAACACTATATTCAGCATTCCGTTCTGTTACCCTGATGTAGTTATGTAAGGTACAATTTGCTTAGCATGAGAAACAATACTTTTCATTGTTTCCCGTACCATGTGACAATAATAAATCGAATCAGACGAGGAATTTCTTGTCTCAGAGGGTGTCAGCATTTGAAATTTCACATTGCATCATTTCAGTGAGATTCAGTGTCACTGTGGCAGAAGTTCTAATCTGCTTTTCCTTAAATAACAGTCAGTTGATCATTGAGAGTATTAGAGTCGTACAGCACGGAAACAGATCCTTCAGTCCACTAGTCCATGCCGACCAGACATCCTAAACTGAATTTGTCCCGTTTGTCTGTTTTTGGCCCATATTCTTCTAAATGCTTCGTATTCATACACCTGTTGCAATTGTAATTGTACCATCCTCCACCACTTCCTCTGGCAGCTTGTTCCATATACGCATCATCTCTGTGTGAAAATGTTGCCACTCAGGTCCCTTTTAAATCTTTCCCCTGTCACCTTAAACCTATGCCCTCTTGTTTTGTACTCCCCTACCTTGGAAAAAGATGTTGGCTATCCATCTCATCCATGCCCCATGTGAGGTAGAAAACAGTGGTGAATGGATTTTAATTTGGACTGGAATGAACGAGATAGTGAGTTTCCTCTTTGTGGGGGAAGGGGGTGTTGCTTAAGCTTTAAGATTTTTGCATTTTGAATGCAAAATGACCGAGATGTGGGTATTGGAGGACTAATTCAGAGTTGAAGAATGATACAAATATAATAGAACGACTGCAAAAATGTCTAATTTCATGATTGTTTTGTTGTACTTCTTCAAGTGAAGTAACAACGCTCCAAAAGCTTGTGATTTCACACAAACCTGTTGGACAATAATCTGATATCATGTGACTTCTGGCTCTGTCCACTCCAGTCCAACAGGGCACCTCCACAGCATTGTCGTACAGGGACTGAATTCTCTTTGAAGTGTAATTAATAGAAGTACCTCTATATAAAAAGCTGGTAAACAGAACTGAAGTGAATGCAATTCCAAGTGTGGCATATTTTAATTTAGCAATTGAGCCAGAACTGGAAATAGGAAAACAAACAGTGCATTGTCCCCTTTAGTTTTGTAATGGAGCTGGTGAGACTGATAAAATTGCATTAATCCCTGTTAGAGCTAAATATATTCTGAGTTGAGAAGGATGTTTAAACGAAAGAATAGACATTCAGGTATGTCAAGTAACTGACTGGCAGGTAGCTCCAAGACTGACCCAGCTATATACACCTGACAAGCTTTGTTGTTCGTCTTATGGTTGACCTTGTATTACAGTCTTGATCTAGCTTTGAGTCATTCAGTTTTTATACAAATAATTGCTGCATCTGTCAGTAAGTCCCAGTATGTTTTAATTTTTTTTATCATTTGGACTACATTACTCCACACCTATCCACCTGTACATTGTGATCTTGTTGACTATTTCAAACTAGTTTTAATTTGCTTAGTGATTTTACATTTGACTTTAAACTTGTTATGCAGATTAAAGAAGGGTCAGTTTTACTCTGGGACATAGGCTAATGCTAACAAGAATGGTACTTGTTGCCAATTCTTTGTTACTCTTAAAGTTGGTAGTGGTCAGTCTTAGTCTTACTGAATCACTGTATGCTCAAGATATTACTACAATGCAAGGAATTTGACTGAGAAACAATGAAGTGGAGCTGAATTGAATGACCTCAGATATCTGTACTTGTATCAATGTCAACTATCTTGGTTTCTTTTAGTTTAAGGATTGAACAGTTTATGAAGAATTTGCTAAGTATAATGCTTTGAAATTCCAGACATAGAATTTCTATGAATGTTTGCATTTTGTGAATGCACATTGAAAAGTCAGCAAGCACCATAGCATTCGTGGAGTTCAAGATGCTACTGAAGCAAACAGTATGAAGCAGATGCTATAATTTTGCTCAAGATAATTAAATTAGATTCTGGGTATACAATTCACTGATTGATATGGTGATGAAGAAGGCGAGTGTGGTTTTTTGAGTACAAGGAGTAGCTTGAAATGCCTATTGTTTTTCTGCTGTGAAGTTTTCTGTTGTGTGCCTTCCTTATAGATTTGTTTGCTCACATAGAAAAAAGATATGATTCAAATGTTCTTTTGAAACCTTTAATCTAGTGCTGATGCCTGATTCTTTTCTTTCAGACAGATGTTGAAGTGAGTGGGTCGTGTGCCACCTTTACACCATGTACTCTGAGTGGCGGTCTTTGCAACTCATCATCCAGAGTGATCGAGGTCACATGAGCGTTCTGCATAGCTATCCCAGCACCGTTGGTAAAGATGTAGCTAATGCTGTGGTCCGTCCTCTGGGACAGGGACTGAACAGTTCTTCTGTAACGAGCAATGAAAGCATTCTAAAAACCGACAAAGAGGCAAGTCACAAGAAGATTGATCCATATGCTATAGTTAAAAGTAAACATTTTGTCTGACTAAACACATTTTAAAAGTATCCCAACCTATGTACATTAAGGCAAACCAGGGCAGGACTTATACAATTGATGGTAGGGCCCTGGTGGTTGAACAGAGGGACCTAGGAGTGCAAGTGTAAAGATCCTTGAAAGTAGCATCACAGATAGACAGGGTGGTGAAGAAGAAGGCATGTGGCATGCTTGCCTTCATTGGTCAGAGCATTGAGTACAGGAATCGGGTATATTATGTTGCAACTGTGTAAGACATTATTACAATATTAACTTTTAGAATACTACATACATTTTTAGTCACATTATTATAAAAAGGTTTTTGTTAAACTAGAAAGGGTACAGAAAATATTTTCAAAGAAGTTGCCGAGACTGGAGGGTTTGAGCTATAGGGATAGGTTGGACAGAAGCCCTACAGTATGGAAGCAGGCCATTGGCCCATTGAGTCCATATTGACCCCCTGAAGAGCATCCTACCCAAACCCACCCCCAACCCTGCATTTCCCATAGCAAACTCACCTAGCCTGCACATCCTTTTCCTGGGGTGATTTTCCCCTGTAGTATCAGAGGCTGGTGGGTGACCTTATAGAATCGTGAGGGGCATGAATAAGGTGAATAGCTAAGGTCTTTTCGCTGGAGTAGGGGAGTGCAAAACAAGAGGGCATAGGTTTAAGGTGAGAGGGGAGAGATTTAAAAGGGACCTGAGGGGGTAATATTTACACATTGAGGATGATGCATGTATGGAGCTGCTAGAGGATTTGTTAGAGGTGGGTACAATTACAGCATTTAAAAAAACATTTAGACAAGCACATGAATAGGAAGGGTTTAGAGGGATTTAAGCCAAATGCAAGCATATGGAACAAGTTCAGTTTATTGTACCTGGTTGACATGGACTAGTTGGCTGAAGGGTCTGTTTCTGTGCTGTATGACTCTCTTACTCTGTTAAAAGGTAGCAAGACCAACACGACGCCTGGAGGAAGAGCGCCTCATCTTCCGCCTAGGAACCCTCCAACCACAAGGGATGAATGCGGATTTCTCCAGCTTTCTCATTTCCCCTCCCCCCACCTTTTCTCAGTCCCAACCCTCAGACTCAGCACCGCATTCTTGACCTGCAATCTTCTTCCCGACCTCTCTGCCCCAACCTGCTCTCCGGCCTATCACCCTCACCTTAACCTCCTTCCACCTATCGTATTCCCACTGCCCCTCCCCCAAGTCCCCCCTCCCTACCTTTTATCTTAGCCTGCTTGGCACACCCTCCTCATTCCTGAAGAAGGGCTTATGCCTGAAACGTCGATTCTCCTGTTCCTTTGATGCTGCCTGACCTGCTGCACTTTTCCAGCAACACATTTTTAAACTCTGATCTCCAGCATCTGCAATCCTCACTTTCTCCTAGTTGCTCGCTGAGCTGGAAGGTTCAGTTTCAGACGTTCCATCACCATATTAGGTAACATCAGTGAGCTTCAGGATGAAGCACTGGTGGTATGGACCAAATTTTGTTTGGTTTGGATGTCCTGGGTTTGGTGGTGTCATCTCCTGTGATGGTGTCATTTCCTGTTCTTTTTCTCAGCGGGTGGTAAATGGGTTCCAATCAATGTGTTTGTTGATAGAGTTCCACTTGGGATGCCATGCTTCTAGGAATTCTCGGTGTGTCTCTGTTTGGTTTGTCCGAGGATGGATGTGTTGTCCCAATCAAAGTGGTGTTCTATCTCATCTGAATGTAAGAATACTAGTGAGAGAGGGTCATGCCATTTTTTGGCTTGTTTTCTGTCTGTTTGTCCAATGTAGTATTTGTTACAGTTATAGAGTCATAGAGATGTACAGCATGGAAACAGACCCTTTGGTCCAACCTGTCCATGCCGACCAGATATCCCAACCCAATCTAGTCCCACCTGCCAGCACCCAGCCCATATCCCTCCAAACCCTTCCTATTCATATACCCATCCGAATGCCTCTTAAATGTTGCAATTGTACCAGCCTCCACGACATCCTCTGGCAGCTCATTCCATACACATACCACCCTCTGCGTGAAAAAGTTGCCCCTTAGGTCTCTTTTATATCTTTCCCCTCTCACCCTAAACTTATGTTCTTGCAAGATATTTTGTAAATGACATTAGTTTTGCTTATTGTCTGTAAAGGGTCTTTCAAGTTCATTAGCTGCTGTTTTAGTGTGTTGGTGGGTTTGTGGGCTACCATGATGCCAAGAGGTCTGAGTAGTCTGGCAGTCATTTCCGAGATGTCTTTGATGTAACAGAGAGTGGCGAGGGTTTCTGGAACTGTTTTGTCTGCTTGTTTGGGTTTGTTGCTCAAAAATCGGCAGACTGTGTTCGTTGGGTACCCATTCTTTTTGAATACACTGTAAAGGTGATTTTCCTCTGCTCTTCATAGTTCCTCTGTGCTGCAGTGTGTATTGGCTCGTTGAACTAATGTTCTGATGCAGCTTTGTATTTGTGGATGTTGGGATGATTGCTTCTATAGTTCAGTATTTGGTCTGAATGTGTTTTCCTGTAGATGTTGGTTTGAAGTTCCCCATTGGCTGTTCACTCTACTGTGACATCTAGGAATGGCAGTTTGTTGCAGTCTTCCTCCTCTTTAGTGAATTTTATGCCAGCAAGGGTATTATTGATTTCTTGAAGGTTTCCTCTAAGTTGTTTTGTTTAGTGATGACAAAGGTGTCATCTACGTAGTGGACCCAAAGTATGGGTTGGATGGTTGGCAGAGCTGTTTGTTTGAGTCTCTGCATTACTGTCTCTGCTAAAAATCCTGATATCGGATTGACCTGGATCCCATTTACCATCCCCTGAGAAAAAGGACAGGAAATGACATCACAGGAAACAACATCACCACAAAAAATGTCATCACCAACCCAAGGAAACCCAAATACATAAGTAGAAAGCGGGCTATACCACCAGTGCTTCACCCGGAGGCTCTCTGATGTTACGTAGTATGGTGACGAAACATCTGAAATTGAACCTCCCAGTTCAACGAGCAAACCTACATCCAGAACCTCAACCTGAGCTACAAATTTTCTCAAAACTCGCTAATGCTGTACTGCATTTATATATATGTAGATATTTATGAATGTATGCAATAGGTACAGAGGTCGACCTTGAGCCTGCTTCACCATTCAATAAGATCGTAGCTAATCAGAACATTGAAACTGTGATAGGCCATTCTGCCCTTTTCTGCCATCCAATGGGGTCATGGCTGACCTGTGGCCTAACTCCATATACCTGCCTTTGACCCATGACCCTTTTTTTTGTTAAACCGAGGAATCATCTATTTCAGATTTTAAACCTGTTGTCTCAAATTTCACGTTCCTCCCTATCTCCTAATAACACTTGATTGCTTGCCAAGCAAGAATCTATCTACAACTGTCATAAAAATATTCAATTACCCTAGCTCCAGTGTCTATTGTGGCAGAAAGTTCCAAAATTGTACAACTCTCTTAGAGAGAAAAGCATTCCTTCATCTCTAAAATTTTAAAACAATATTCTCAGTTCTGGATCAATAACCCAGAGGAAACAGCCTTTCCATTTTCCCCTTGTTAAGGTTATTGAAGATCATTTACTTGTCAATTGAGCCATGCTAACTTTTGTGACTCATGCACTGGAATACCCAAGTCCTCGAGTACCTCTAAATTCTACAGTCATTCTCCACTTAAGTAATACTGTGATTTTTCACATTTTCCCAAATTATACTCCATCTGACTGATCTTCACCAAGTCACTCAACTTATCTATTTTTATCTGCCACTTTCTTGTGTCTTTTTCACAACATACTTTCCTAACTGTCACTGGAGTCAGGGAAGTGTCTAGAGGACTGGAAAGTGTCTAATATAACACTCCTGTTTAAGAAGGGAGGGAGGCAGAAGACAGGAAACTATAGGTTGTTGATAAGATATTAGTGTCCAGGATTAAGGATGAGATGTGGAGTACTTGGAAGTGCCTGCTAAAACAGGGCTGAGATGGTATGGCTTCATCAAGGGGAACTCATACCCAACAAATCTGTTAGAATTATTTTTTTGGAAGTCACAAGCAAGTTGGACAAAGGAGAATCAGTGGCCTTTGGTGAGGTGCAGAACAGGAGGTTGTTAAATACGGTAAGAGGCCATTCTGTTAAGAGCAACATACTGGCATGGATAAAGGACTACCTGACTGGCAGAAGGCAGACCATGGCGATAAAGGGGTCGATGTTGGAACCACAAATATTTACATTGTATAAATATGATCTTCACAAAGGAATTTAGGGCTAACGTTTGCTGAGTTTGCAGTTGACACGTAGGTGGAGGGGCGAGTAGTGTTGAGAAAGTCGGGAGGCTGCAGAAGGACAGGTTAGGAGAATGGGCAAAACAGTGGGGGAATGTGTGAGGTTATGTACTTTGGTGGAGAGTTGTAGATTATTTTCTAAATGGGGAAAGGTTTCAGAAATCTGAAGCACAAAGGGTCTCATAAGGTGAACATGCAGGTTCTTTTGGCAGTTAGGAAGGAAAATGCAGTGTTAGCATTCATTACAAGAGGATGTACTGCTGAGGCTCTGGCCAGGCCACATTTAGAATATTGTAAGCAGTTTTGGACCCTGTATCTATGGAAGAATGTGTTGGCTTTGCAGGGGGTCTAGTGGAGATTTGCAACAATGATGCTGGGGATGAAGGGCTTGTCATTAGGAGGAGCTGTTGAGAACTCTGAGTCTGTGCTCGGAGTTTAGAAGGTTGAGGGAAGGATCTATTTTATTCATTTGTGGGATAAGGATTTCGCTGGCTGGGCCAGCAAGTATTGCCCATCCTTAGTTGCCATGAGAAGATGGTTGTGAGCTGCCTTCTTAAACTGCAGCGATCCACCTGTTGTAGATTGACCCACAATGCTGCTGGGGAAGGAATTCCAGAATTTTGACCTAGCAACATTGAAGGAACGGTGATATATCTCCGAGTCGGGATGGAGAGTGGCTTGGAGAGGAGCTTGGATTTGGTGGTATTCCCAAGTATATACTGCCTTTGTCTTTCTACATGGAAATGGTCATGAGTTTGAAAAGGTTTCTGAATGAAGCTTGCAGAATACAGTGAGGGTGGATAAAGTGGACCTGGAGGAGATGATTCTATAGTAGGTCAGATTAGGATCAGAGGGCACAGCCTCAGAGTGAAGGGATGACCCATCTATCCAGATTAGGGATAGAGCGGCATTTCTTTAGCAAAGAGTGGGGAATCAGTGGAACTCATTGCTGCAGAGGGCTGTGGAGGCCAAGTCATTGACAGTATTGAAGACAAAGATAAGTTCTTGATTAGTAAGGGGATCAGAGGTTATGGGGAGAAGGCAGAGGAAAGGCGTTGAAAAACATATCAACAAAAACAAAGAAAATTACAGCACAGGAACAGGCCTTTGGCCCTCCAAGCCAACACCGAGCCAGATTCTCTTTCTAAACCTGTCACTTATTTTTGAAGGATCTGTATCCCTCTGTTTCCTGCCCATTCATGTATCTGAAGTGGCACATCTGAAGTGACGCTATCATGCCTGCCTCTACCACCTCAGGCAATGTGTTCCAGGCCCCCCACCACCCTCTGTGTAAAGAACTTTTCACACATTTCTCCCCTAAACTTTTCCCTCTCACTTTAAACTCATGACCCTTAGTAATTGACCCCCACTCTGGGAAAAAGCTTCTTGCTACCACCCTGTCTATACCTCTCATGATTTTGTGAATCTTAATCAGGTCCCCCTCAGCCTCCATCTTTCTAATGAGGATAGTCCTAATCTACCAACCTCTCCTCCTAGCTAGCGCCTTCCATACCAGGTAACACCCTGGTAAACCTCCTCTGCACCCTCTCCAAAGCAGCCACATCCTTTTGGTAATGTGGCGACCATGATCGATTAGTGCAGTGGGCCAGTAACCGAATTCTGCTCCTGTTATCTTATGGTCTGTCTTGGTGTTGTCTGTGAATTTAGCTGCTTAAGATGTTTGGATGAAGCCCTAAATTTGTTGTCACTGTTTAATAGATTGAAATATCTAGCAGCTATAATCACAAATAAAGCCTCTCCAGGAGAAAAACAGTCACCACACACCATGGACTTTAATGGACTTTGTGTCTCCCTGAAATTTTGGAAGGTCTCCATCTCAACTTTGCAACACTTATGTGGCATTTTTGGGGTCAATTTCTGACAACAGTTGGAGAACTGCCATCTTCCTGCTGGCTGACCAAAAATTGATTGATGTAAATTGACTGAACATGAGGCTGAATGGGACCATTGAATTCTAACTGGGTGGCTCAGAAAAATGCTTAGGAGCATGGACACTGATATTGTGCTTTACTCTCCTGGGCAGGTTAAATGGACTATGGAGGTCCTCTGTTATGGACTGACTCTGCCTCTGGATGGAGAAACAGTAAAGTTATGTGTAGATGTTTATACCGATTGGATTATGGCTTTGGTGGCTCGCCGTGACTCTATCCCTCAGCCCATTGTCAAAGAACCGAATTTATATGTGCAAACTATTCTCAAACACCTGCAGAATCTGTTTGTTCCTCGGTAAGTGTGAAAGACGTTTTGCCTCTGTTGTAATATAAAACCAGCAGGAGTGGAACTATGAGGTTATGCATCCAGCCTTGTTTTCCTTTCCATATATTTCACTGGAGAAGAAATCAGCACAGGCTGAGGTACTGGATACTCTTCAGCTCCTACCTATTTTATCCTCTCTCAGGATTGGAAAATTTACTTTTACTTTCAAGAAATTGTTTGGTATATTGAGAATATGGTTATTTTTAGCTTTTTGTTCGAATTTAATTTCAGGCTGCTGAGTTGACAATCAGCCATGATCATATTGAATGGCAGAGTAGGCTCAAAGGGCTGAATAGTCTACTGTTGTTTCGATATTCTATGTTCCTATGCTAAATCGTAGAAAAAACCCACATCAATCACCTCAAATATGTACTCCATTGAAGCATTCAATAAAAGCACAGCAGAATCAGCATGGAATGAGGTCGTGGTATGGCAGCCAAGACATAATTTATATATCCCATAATTGTTTTCCTCAAACACAGACCAAATGGAAAAGTGATTTGGGTTGAATGGTCTTTTGTCATCTTTCTTCAATAAAAGCTACATAAAATCCCATTTCTGTCACATTTAATTCAGCAGTATTTCTTTACTGCAATAAAATTCGACGGTCGGTCCAGTGGTATTACATCCATGATAACAGATTACATGAGCTTCCTGGCTACCTTGTTGAAGAGCTGAATTGCTGGAGACTTAAATGATATCTCTGCCCATATTTTTGGTCAGGGAATAATATGTGACAAGGGGAAAACAATAGTGAAACTTAATGTTATGACACACTCAGCATCGAGATTTAATAACAAAATCAACAATGGTTAAAAAATAAATTACATTGAATTGAGATATTGCACTTATTCATCACACATTGTTTCGAAGAATTTTTTTACTTTAAACACCATTGTCTGTCTTTTGTTTTCAGACCAGACTACGCTCATAACCAGATCTCACTGTGCATGCGAGTTCTAGTAGCAGTCCAGAAATTAGCACGTGAATCTGTCAACATGTCAAGGGAAACATGGGAAGTTCTGTTGCTCTTCCTATTGCAAATTAATGACACACTTTTGGCAGCTCCAACAGTTCCAGGTTAGTATACGGGCAACAGTGACAATACTCTATGTTCATTCATATTGTGTTCTTAATGAGGTTAAAATGTTTCAAGCTATTCCACAGTGGTCTTAATCAGACATAAATTTGCGACTGTACCTCAAGGAGATATTAACGAAAGTATTGGGCGGCATGGTGGCACAGTGGTTAGCACTGCTGCCTCACAGCGCCAGAGACCCGGGTTCAATTCCCGCCTCAGGCGACTGACTGTGTGGAGTTTGCACGTTCTCCCCGTGTCTGTGTGGGTTTCCTCCGGGTGCTCCGGTTTCCTCCCACAGTCCAAAGATGTGCAGGTCAGGTGAATTGGCCATGCTAAATTGTCCGTAGTGTTAGGTAAGGGGTAAACGTAAGGGTATGGGTGGGTTGCGCTTCGGCGGGTCGGTGTGGACTTGTTGGGCCGAAGGGTCTGTTTCCACACTGCAAATAATCTAATCTAATCTAATCTAACCAAAAGATTGGTCAAAGAGAACAGGTCTTAATACGAGTCTTAGAGGAAAAAGAGCAGAGCAACATAGTTTTAGGAGGAAATTTCAGAGCTTTATGGCCCAGGCATTTGAAGGCAAACCCACCAAAAGTAGAGTAGTGAAAACAGTCAAGTACAAGAGACCAGCTTTAGTGGAGCGCAGTATTCTTAGAGGTATGTTGGGGGGGGTTAGAGGAAATTAGAGATTTTTCTCTCCTATTTCATAATTCCAGCATCCACAGTATTTTGCTTTTGCCAGGGTTTTTAAATTGCTGAACAACATTTTCAGTAGTTTAATATTTTATGAATACGTCTTAAGTAATCTGAAGCACTCTCTTTCTACATCATACTGTGACCAATTCTAATACACTGTTCAGAATTAGGCTACCATAAAGCTATCTAATTACCTTTAATTTTTAGTTCAGGAAGCTCTTGATAAAGTTCTTCCAAAGTGGTTAGTTTGCAAAATCATTACACTGAAGATTGGTAAGATACTGGCATAGTTTGATATTCTCGGGATATGCAGTGGGTCATCTTGGGCTGTAGTGAGGAGAAATGCCTTTATACAGAAGGTAATGAATCAATGGACTTCTTTAACACTGAAGGGTGGAAGGAAGGTGACTGAATATATTTAAGAAAAAAGTTTTTTTTTGTGGCTAAAAGTGTCAAGGTATATGGGGACAGAATAGGACTATGGTGTCTTTTTAGTTCTCTTGAGGGATAGGGATGTCACTGGCTGGCAAGAATGTATTGCCTGTCTCTAGTTCTCCTTAATATGGGGATGAGCTTGCCTTCTTGAACCGCTGCAGTCCATTCGCTGTAGGTTGGCCCACAATGCTGTTGGGGACAGAATTCCAGGTTTTTCACCCAGCTACACTGAAAGAATGGTGATTAAATTTCCAAGTCAGGACAGTGAGTGGTTTGGAGGCAAATTGCAGGTGGTGGTTTTAGTACTTCTTCGTTTCAGACTCACTCATTTCCTCACACTGGCCACCATTAACTTTAAGTTCCTATCACCTCCATCCCCACCCCCATTTACCTATTGTACTTTTTGCTACCTTCTCCCCAGCCCCCCATTTATCTCTCCACCCTGGTGGCTTTCTGCCTCTATACCTGATGAAGGGCTTATGCCTGAAACATCGATTTTCCTGCTCCTCAGATGCTGCCTGACCTGCTGTGCTTTTCCAGCACCACTCTGATCTAAACCTAAATTTAAGTTGCCAAGTGCAGCTATACTTTAAGGGTGTATTATTGCAGGAGTTATTCTTTCTATTAATTTTTGGCTTGTGGGTGTTGCTGGCAAATCCCATCCCTAACTGCTCTTGAAATATCTTCTAAATTTAAAACAAAAATGTAGTGGATGCTGGAAATCTGAAACAAAAACCGAGCTTGCTAGAGGAATTCAGCAACTGGGTTTTGAAGAAGAGTTACTGAACTCAAGTGTTAACTCCGTTTCTCTGTCCCTAGATGCTGCATGTAGACTTTCATTGACCTTCTAATGATTGAATGAGACTGGTTATTAATCAGCTTGTGTTTGAGCATACAAGAACCAGCTTATACTGAATATACAGTTTTAGCATCAAGATACTATATTTTAAACACTGTGTAGTCATGATAATGAAATTTTGATTTTATGGTCACTACATTCAATCGGTTATTCCAAAATTACTGCATTTCATTCAGAAAACATATACATTTCTAAACAATTACTGTAATTGGAAATATGTTCTATTTTTGTAGTGTATTAATCACATATTCTTGCAATACAGTAAAAGGCCATACAGCCCATCTTGCCTTTGTTGGCCTTGAGAAAGTTATATTAGTATTCCCACCCTTTTGCTCCTTCCAAATAAACGTGTAATTTTGATGCAGATCTAAAAGTAATTTGTATGCTAATTTGCTTATCTTTAGGAGGATTAGCAGAAAATCTTGCAGATAAATTAATTGGTGTACTGTTTGAAGTTTGGTTCCTGGCTTGTACGCGATGTTTCCCGACGCCACCGTATTGGAAGACTGCTCGAGAAATGTTGGCCAATTGGCGGCATCACCCAGCTGTGGTAGAACAGTGGAGTAAGGTCATATGTGCACTGACCTCTAGGTTAGTATATATAGACATGGCATGTTTGCAAAATCAACTTGGCAAAAGGGGTGGCATGGTAGCTCAATGATTCGCACTGCTGCTTCACAGTGCCAGGGACCTTTAGGGGACTGTTTGTGTGGAGTTTGCACATTCTCTCTGTGTCTGTGTGGGTTTCCTCCAGGTGTTCCGGTTTCCTCCCACTGTCCAATGATGAGCAGGTTAGGTGGATTAGCCATGCTAAAATTACTTGTAGTATCCAGGGGTGTGCTGGTTAAGTGGATTAGCCATGGCAAATGCAGGATTACAGGGGTAGGGTAGGGACAGGTCTGGGTTGGATATTCTTTTGAGGGTTGGCGTAGACCTGATGGGCCAAATGCCCTGCTTCCACTCTGTTGCGATTCTGTGATTCTAAACCTTGGACAAAATTGTGATAGCAACGAGCTTTTAATAAGCTGTATTCTTCATGTTCATGTACTTTTCAAAATCAGTGAACAATCATCCATGTGCTTATCCAAGGACTGTTCAAATGCCCCTAATGTGGCTGAGTTAATTACATTGGCAGTCAGGGCATTCCACGCCCTTACCAGTCTCTGAGTAAAGAACCTGCCTCTGACATCTGTCTTAAATTTATCACCCCTCAATTTGCAGCTATGCCCCCTCGTAAAAGCTGTCATCATCCTAGGAAAAAGACCCTCACTGTCCACCTTATCTAATCCTCTGATCATCTTGTATATCTCTATTAAATCCCCTCTTAGCCTTCTCTCCAATGAGAACAGACCCAATCCCTCAGCCTTTCCTCATAAGACCTTTACTCCAGACTAGGCAACATCCTGTTTAATCTCCTCTGCACCTTTTCCAATGCTTCTACATCCTTCCTGTAATGGGGCGACCAGGACTGTACACAATATTCCAAGTGCTGCCGCACTAGCGTTTTGTATAGTTGCAGCATGATGTTGTGGCTCCGGAACTCAATCCCTCTACCAAGAAAACCTAACACACCATATGCCTTCTTAACAGCACTATCAACCTGGGTGGCAACTTTCAGGGATCTATGTACGCGGTCTCCAAGATCCCTCTGCGCATCCACACTACCATGAATCTTTCCATTGATCCAGTATTCTGCCTTCCTTTATTCTTCCCAAAGTGAATCACCTCACATTAAGCATTGAACTCTATTTGCCAGCTTTCAGCCCAGTTCTGCAGCTTACCCAACTCTCCCTGCAACATTCTTCCACACTGTCCACCACTTCACCGACTTTAGTGTCATCTGCAAATTTATTAACCCATCCACTTATGCCTGCATCCAAGTCGTTTATAAAAATGACAAACAACAATGGTCCCAAAACAGATCCTTGCGGCACACCACTAGCAACCGCACTGCACCATCAACCACCACTTGGTGCTTTCTTACAGAAAGCCAGTTTCTAATCCAAAATGCCAAACCAACCTCAATCCCATGCCTCTGCATTTTCTCCAACAGCCTGCCATGTGGAACCTTATCAAAGGCTTCACTGAAGTCCATGTACACCACGTCAACTGCCCTACCCTCAACCACATGCTTGGTCACCTTCTCAAAAAACTCAGGTTTGTGAGACGCAACCTGCCCTTGACGAATCCATATTGACTATTTCTAATCAAGTTGTTGCTTGCTAGGTGATTATAAATCCTATCTCTTATAATCCTTTCCAAAGCTTTTCCTACAATAGACGTAAGGCTCACTGGTCTATAATTACCTGGGTTATCTTTACTGCCTTTCTTGAACAAAGGCACAACATTTGCAATCTTCCAGTCCTCTGGTATGCAACCTGTTTAAATAGCATTTATAGCAATTTCTCTCTCTAACAGGCTATTGCGGTTTACCTATGGTCCTTCATTCCCTCCATTCAAAGTTCCAGATGAAGATGCAATCCTGATTCCAGCAGAAATGGACAATGACTGTATTGCACAGACTTGGTTTCGTGTTCTCCACATGCTTAGGTAAGAATGAATAGCTTCTGTGAGCACTTAAGAGCAGTAAACATAATGGCCTGTCTTTTAGGCTGCTGATCCATAATGATGCCTTGTGCACAGTCACTAATCTTCCTGTTAGATTGTGTTTATGTCTGATGAAATAGTCTCTTGGATTTTGTAATTTTAAAAGCATATTTTCTTCGAACCTGTCATGCCTCACTGCAGTAGTGTGCTGAGTCTCAAACCCCATTATTTCTGAATTCATCATAAAAGCTAGCTTTTATCAAAGTCTGCACAAATTCCTCAATTTCCCTGTCTGTTTAGTCCCAGGTTAACAGAAATCACGGACTAGGTTTCTGTACTTGAGAATTACTGCTTATTACAAGTAACTAGATTCAAGCTCTGGGTCGACAGTTAATGAAGTATCGACATATAATTCTGCTAGTTAAAACACTGACTCCCCTTGGAAAACTCACTGCACACAGACAGACACACAAACTTTGGTGTTATGAGGAGAGGGGAACACTGGAAAAACAGTCAATGCCCCCTCATTGCAGGATTTACTGGGATGACCCTTTTGCTGTCTGGACTTGCTGCGTTTCAGCCCCTCTTTTTCATGTACTTTTCACTTCTTTGCAGGAGGTACAGTGCAACTGGTTCACAAATTATTGGTTAAAAACAGCAGCTTACATCTATTAGTGAGGGAAAATAAACTGGCATTCTTCAAACTTCAGGTATTTTCGACTGGAGAGACACAATGCAACTACTTCAGACGCCCTAAGGTTTCTGACAATATCGTTGACACCCACAGGCTGCTCAGCTACCCAGGAGCTAACATTTAGTTGTCGGCAGGCAAATGGCCTTTGTCATCTGCAACTCCTCACAACTCGACAAATCAATCAGCTAATTGTTGCCATCCAAACCTCATTTTGTACACACCCCTAGTGTCAGCCTGTCTGCAATCAGCCACTCCCAAAACAAAACCGCAGCGTAAACAACAATTCCAATGCATTTCTGTAACTTGCTTTTAAAAAATGCATTTTCAAAGTAATACTCCTGTTAATCCAGGATCTTAAATACATGCCAATGAAAGGTTACTGTGTTTACAATCCATTGTCAACACAGAGGAACCCTTCACCTCATTAGCTCTGTTGGCTCCTCTTCTATTTTTCAAAAAAACAAACCTGTCTTTTCCAAAACCTTCCTCTGCTTCTAATGCTTATCTAGGTTTTTTCCTTCAAGATCTCTGCCTCATATTGACAAAGAATTCCATGTTCCAAGAACCTGTGAGTTAAAGTGATACCTCATCGCAAATATCCCAATCCAAGGAAATCTACCTTGTCAAAAAAAATTGGTGATCATTGTAAATTTTATAATAAATTAGGAAACTAATTTGAATTCTGTGGATTGTGCTCTTGTTCAGAGTAAGTTAAATAAATCAGACCAATTTTACTCTACTGAAAATATTTTTTTTTAAAATGCCTTATTATTTCACTACAGCAATCCAGTGGATCTGAGTAACCCAGCCATAATAAGCACCACGCCAAAATTCCAGGAACAGCTGCTGAGTGTTAGTGGGATGGCACAGGAAATGATACAACATCCATGCCTCAAACAACTGCCTCAGATCTTCTTCCGAGCCATGCGTGGTATTAGCTGTCTGGTGGATGCCTTTCTCGGTAACTTCAGCTTTTGTAATGTTCTGTTTTAAATTATCTGAACACAATTCCTCAACTAAAACCAGGAACAGCTGGCATTTTCCTGCAAATTTAGTAAGTGCTACCCCAAATTGTGTATAGCCTATGCTCTTTCACTTCAATTCTCTGACAGTGGAACAATGTCTCTTTTTCTTTTCATACTCCTCTGTAATGGTGAACCAACATGTTGATGTACCCAGGCGTGCATTGAAAAGTAATGTCTGCTCATGATTTAGTTTGGTTCTGTATAATATTTCTACTTTGTGGAAGCACTGTTAGAACATGTATTAATGTCCAATACTCCATTTCATAAAGGCACTGACGTGCAATTCCTTGTTTTCTGTTGGTTCAGATATTTTAATGATTTGAGAAATTAAGGGGATCAAAGGTTATGGGGAGAAGGTAGGAGAACGTGGTTGAGAAGCATACAAGCCATGATCAAATAGTGGCGCTGACTCACTGGGCCAAAAGGCCTAATTCTGCTCCAGCATCTTATGGAGACCTCTTAGCTTCACTACTACCATTCCTGATCATGTCTGGTGTAAAGAGCCAGCAGACCGTACTGTGCATACAATATTTTAATGTTTCTCTGCTTTCTGCTGTTTTAACAGTTTTCATCAAATGAAGCAGTTACATTTTCTATACATAAAGTACTTTTTCTAATATTGTGCATCCAGCAATGAAAGTCCAGATGAGTAATTTACATTGCTGCAAAATATCTCATCATACCTCTTCTCAATGTGAACAACAATACAATTTCCCTTAGTGTTTGTAGTTTGGGGTAGCACAGGGATGCCAGACATTAAACTAAAGCATTTTACATTTTAAATTCCAACTACTTGGCGTTTTACCCAAAAGAGAGTCTCCCTGGAGTTTGGGGAACAGAGGAATAGGAGTAGGCCATTCAGCCCGTTGAGTCTGTTCAACTCTTCAGTGAGATCATGACTGATCTGTGGCCTAATTCCATATGCCTGCCTCTGGCCCAGATCCCTTAATCCCTCTGCTTAACAGAAATGTATCTGTCTCATGTTTAAAATTAACAGCTGATCGTGCATCAGCTGCAGTTTGTGGAAGAGAGTTCCAAACCTCTACCACTCTGTGTAGAAGTGCTTCCTGACATCTTTCCTGAACAGTCTGGCCCAAAGTTTAGGTTATGTTCCCGAGTTCTATAATCCCCAACCAGTGAAAATAGTTTCTCCTTATCTACCTTATCGTTTCCTGATAATATCTTGAAAACTTCTGTTACAACATGGGGTAAACACCCTTGTTTAATTTAAAACAGCAACCCAGAAAAGATTTATCCCTTGCAGTAATCTGTGAAAATTTGAGTGGCCAAGAACAACTAAAAGTAAAAATTAACAACTTTATTTCTTAAAGTCTAACAGAATAATTAACTAACAGCTATTTACAACTCTTTCCCCTAACCTATCTTTTACTTTCCTCTCTATAATACTAGGCCAAAAGAACCCCCAATTAAGATTTACAAAACGAAACTTCTTATCTCAAAACATAGGCAGTTTTCAGTTTTCTCTGTATTCCTGTCATCTTTTCTTCTTAGGGATTTCTGTTTCACAGGTCACTGATCAATAAAGGTACCTTGAAGAGAGCTATTCTCAGGGCACTGAGTAGGTGTCGTTAGCTTGACAGTTTTCCTCTCAACTGTTCAATTATCCCTGGTCTTATACCCCCAAAGCATCGAATTGTGTTATTGGCTTTTAAGATTGTCAAAATGTTAAATTCAAACCGGATTGGTGTTTGGTATTTTTCTTGGGGTATAATTTAAATTGATTGGCCTAATTCAAATCTGTTTTTGTCTCCCGGCAACTAGCTACCATAGCAACCCCAGTAGCTGGACCACATGTTTATATTGTATCTTATTGAGAACACTCGGTGCTGTCACTGCTAGCTTTTAACTCTCTTAAAGTATAGTACACCCACATCTTCATAATGGTTCTATCAATTAACCCTATAACCTTCTAAATTTTTATCAAAATGGGGATGAGTTTTTTTTACTGGGCAACTTTGCTAACTTCACTTACAGGGCTTACTCTGGAAAGTATCCTGTAAGTAGAAGGGAATCATGATTTCCTTGGGAACCGAATGCACTTCAGGGCAGCCTAAAACCTGGTATTATAAACCCTGGAGAAAATTGCATATTTAATTTACATAATAAACAGATTTAATATGCAATCTGGTTAGGGATCAGTACCTTTTTCTTTAATAGCTGACAAGATGTGAAATCCCAGATACTGGAAAATAAAGACGCGATTTCAAAGTTTTGAACAAACATCAGAAAACTTCGCTATACAAAGTTACAACAGAGGTACAATGTATCCAGTTGGAATTAACCTGAACTAGGATCGTAGAATCCCTAAAGTGTGGAAGCAGGCTATTTGACCCATCGAGTTACATTGACTCTCCAAAGAGTGACCCCCCCAATCCCTGTAACTCTGCATTTTCCATGGCCAATCTACCTAATCTATACATCCTTGGACACTTGGCAAGTTAACGTGGCCAAACCATCTAACCTGCGCATATTTGGACTGCGGGAGGAAATCAGAGCACCTGGAAGAAACCCACGCAGAAATAGGTAGAACATTTAAACTCCACACGAGTTGTTGCCCAAGGGTAGAATTGAATCTAGGTCCCTGGCATTGTGAGGCAGGAGTGCTCACCACCGAGCCACTGTGTTGTCCATGGTCACCTATGTAACCAATTGTGTCGAACACCTGACCAAGCACATCAAATGCAGACAAGGCAGATCCCATAGATTTCTCAGCAATCCCTTCCCAGGATGTCTTTTTTTAACAAATCACCCAGTTCAGAGATGGCATTACGTACCTCTACAACAGGTGGAACTTACTGACATTATGAGTCATTAAATTTCATTTAAGATATTTACAAGGTATTCTATTTCTTCTCTTTCAAAGACGAAGCTCGGACTGTTTTCGGAACCCGCTTTGTCATGGACTACCTCAACCACTGTGTATGTTCTTTGCAAGCATTATGCTCCTGGATTCTGGAAGTGTACTCCAGTGGTTACATGCACAGTTCCAGCTCTTCAAGGCAGTTAAATTCAATAAATATCTGGACATAAAAGTCCAATGATGACTATTAAACCATTATCAAAGGTTGTGAAAACCTGTCTGTTTGTTAATGTCACTTAGGAAAGAACATCTGCCATCCTAAACTGGTTTGGCCTATATGTGAGTCCATACCCACAGCAATGATTGATTTTTAATTACCCTCTGAAATAACCTAGCAAGCCACTCAGTTGTATCGAAAGTCTCAATAGGAGTCAGAGCACTGAAGGAACGGCAATAGATTTCTGAGTCAAGATGGTGAGTGATGTTGATATTCCTGTGTACCTGCTGCCCTTGTTCTTTGAAATGGTAACGGTCACGGATTTGGAATGTGTTATCTAAGGAGTCTTGGACTGAATGAGCCTTCTGAATAATAGCTTCTTGTGCTATTATATTTTGCTCGAGTAAGGAGTCCAAATTTGTACGCAGTATTCGAGCAGTGCTCTCACCAATGTTCTGTACAATTGTAACAAAATAGCCCTACTTTTATATTCCGATCTTCTTGCATTCCCTGTGCCTGATAACAGAACATTTTTGATCACCATGTTTGGGAATAATGAATTTGTAATTACTTATGGACATGGTCACTTTTCTTCAAGTATGCTTTTTCTTGGCTCTTGCCCTTTTATAACTGCAACAGAAACTCAGAATTATTTAGCTGCCACTTTGATTCGGTTTGAACAGTTTCATGTTTATAAGGTGCACTTCTGGCAGTTCCTAAGCTGTCAGATTTTAAGACTACTTGGTGAGTAGCTGAAAAAAATATGCTGTGTATTATTTCTGGTCAAGGTTTAAGTTTTCGAAACTTTAGTATTGAACTTCACAATGAAAACGTTTGTATTTTTAAACAGTGCCATGCTTCTTTTTGTTCCATAGGCATTGCAAGGATCAATATCATTCGGGAAAGGTTACCCCCTTATGGTATAAAGTCTTGAGCATTTGGCACATTCCATCACTGATCAATACACTAAAACTGATATAAGGGTTACCATTGCACTCCTTGTTTCTTGCCAATCTGATTCATTTTAACCACAAGATTTTTAAAGCTGCAGTATTCTGATTATTATTGCCATGCAAAAGCAAACAACACTCCCATTTTGACACGCTTGTGTTTTCTTACCTAATCCTGCCATTGACAATTTTAAAACTTATTGAAGGAATTCAAAATTAAGAGACATTACAATAAGTAAAATGTTGCATAACATGTCATCTAGTTCAAGTTGCAGGCTTCCTGCTTTAAGTGCAGCACACTTTAGCTCCGGTTTAACTTCTGTTGAGTGAAATACCAAACTGCTTAGTCTGCATGTATTTGGTATTTGCTACAATATCATCCCTTGTTACTTAGTGTACTTTGCCTCTTTAGAGAACTCCATCCTTCTGCTCCTCAGCCATCTCACTAGATTGACTAATATATTAAACAATATCACCATAAGTAGAATAATTGTCTAAAACATGCCTATGTTTCTGTCCATTTCTGTAGTCAGTATTTCAGTTTCCAAAGATGTTAGCTTGAGTAATGTAAATGATAAACTTTTAAGGAAATGCAAGATTGGGGGAAGAATTTCAGACCATATTTGCGATTCCAAACGAAATTGGCTCATTGGAAATCAGGGATTTTATTTCCAATTCATATCTTGTCATGCCACAAGTGCATTATCCATTTTTCCCCATAAGTCTAGCCATAAACCTGTACCTTACACTTTGTGTGTGGAAGTGAAATGGAGAACAGTTGTATTATTTTCATTTTATTAAACATGGATCGTTCTTTAATTTGGCTGCTTATTCAAGTATTGATCAACCCATGCTGAACATTGGGAAACCTTGCACTTCTAAGTTACATATCATAAAAATTTGTAAGGGAGAGTAGGCTTTCAAGGAATATTCCAACTCGCCCAGATCAGTTGGGTTGAATGGTTTATTTCGATGAAGTAAAATTCTGTGTAAGGTTAGAGCTTGCACAGCAAATGTTACAAATTTGCAACAATCTTATCTGACTAGAGTGTTGATGGCCAGCAACAGTCTGACTAATCCATTCAGAGCACATTCTTATCTCCAGTTTCCCAAATAGTTTTTACTTTGGTCTAAGGTGGAGTATAGAAAGCAGTTTTACAAATGTATTGCGAATCAATCTCTAAGAATACTGCATCTTTAAGTTGTTTCCACAAAAGGTAGCAATGCAGGATATCACTGATTATTTTTTTCCCTGATTTTCAATTTCTTCTTGTGTATAAATGAATGTTAATTGTTATAAACTGGTGCTGATTCTTATTTCACAGATCAATGGTATTGCTGACTAAGAACTGAGTGAAAGCTATTGCCATATGAAATCTTTGTCCCTTTAATAATTGAAGGTACTGGTGAAGTGACATTACTTTCAACTTTATGACATTTTTGAAGTCAGTATTTCTCCCTCCAGTTTTCTCATACCTGCACTTTCCTAAAGGCAGTGGGCCTGCAGGGTATGGGGCAGTTCGCAACTCCTCCTGAATTTGAATTTTGACAGTGAATATCAGAGGGTAATTTCATTGTTGGAAGGCATCACTGATACATGGAAAGGTGGGGGGAATAATGAAGCGAGTACCCAGTAGAAAATATGGAAACATGTTGTGACAAAAGGAAATTGGATTTTTGCTAAATTTTCAGAGCAATGGAATGGATGTATTTGGAGAGCTATTTCCAAGAGTCAACAAGGGTACAGAAGGCTTGGACCGTCACGATCATTCTAGTTTAAAGGTTTACGCTTTCTCTTGATGCTCCTGTGCGACTTTTAGAATGAGATTAAATTGGGGTGGTGTTTTGAAGCATGTGTCTGTGTAGCCATGGCATTGGGCAGAGAGTTTTGTTACCTCCACATCACACTTCACTAAAATCTGCTGTACGCCTAGGAGTAAACAATTAATCCTTCCTTGTCCAATCTACCATTCACTTAGGTCATGGTTGTGTTTTGCTTCAGTCCCCTTGATCCACGCCCCTTGATCCACGCCCCTTGATCCACGCCCCTTGATCCACGCCCCTTGATCCACGCCCCTTGATCCACACCCCTTGATCCACACCCCTTGATCCACACCCCTTGATCCACACCCCTTGATATGTTTCTGATACTTAATACTGTCAACCTGAATTTTGAAGGTTTTTGTTGAGCCCCCAATGTTCACAGCCTCTGGACAGGATTTACTTTTGTATGGAAAAAAATGCTTCCTGGGTTAAGATAAAATTTCTTTGTACTGCACTATAAAATTGGCTGTCAGTTCTCGAGTTTTCAGTCATTGAATCTCGGGGAATGCCAGCTGTGTTTCTGAAGCATAACCCTTAAAGGTCAGGAGCATTCTAGCCAATCGATGTTTCCAAGACTAATATATATTAGCAGGTTTTGAGAAGATTTGTAACTCAAGTTGAGCTTCTGGATGTAAGTTTGCTTGCTGAGATGGAAGGTTCAGTTTCAGATGTTTCGTCACCATGACAGGTAACATCGTTATTGATCCTCTGGTGAAGCACTGGTGGTATGGCCCGCTTTTTATTTGAGTTTAGGTTTCCTTGGGTTGGTGATGTCATTTCCTGTGGTGACGACATTTCCCATGATGTCATTTCCAGTTCTTTTTCTTAGGGGATGGTAAATGGGATCCAGTCAATGTGTTTGTTGATAGAGGTCCAGTTGCCATGCTTCGAGGAATTCACGTGTGTGTGTGTCAGTTTGGCTGGTGCTAGGATGGATGTGTTGTCCCAGTCGAAATGGTGACCTTCCTCATCTGTATGTGAGGAGAAAGTGAGGTCTGCAGATGCTGGAGATCAGAGCTGAAAATGTGTTGCTGGAAAGGCGCAGCAGGTCAGGCAGCATCCAGGGAACAGGAGAATCGACGTTTCGGGCATAAGCCCTTCTTCAGGAATGAGGAAAGTTTGTCCAGCAGGCTAAGATAAAAGGTAGGGAGGAGGGACCTGGGGGAGGGGCGTCGGAAATGTGATAGGTGGAAAGAGGTCAAGGTGAGGGTGATAGTTCAGACTGGGATGGGGGCAGAGAGGTCATGAAGAAGATTGCAGGTTAGGAAAGCGGTGCTGAATTCGATGGATTTGACTGAGACAAGGTGGGGGGAGGGGAAATGAGGAAACTGGTGAAATCCTTGTTCATCCCTTGTGGTTGGAGGGTTCCTAGGCGGAAGATGAGGCGCTCTTCCTCCAAACGTCGTGTTGTTGTGATCTGGCGATGGAGGAGTCCAAAGACCTGCATATCCTTGGTGGAGTGGGAGGGGGAGTTGAAGTGTTGAGCCACGGGGTGGTTGGGTTGGTTGGTCCGGGTGTCCCAGAGGTGTTCTCTGAAACGCTCCGCAAGTAGCCGGCCTGTCTCCCCAATATAGAGGAGGCCACATCGGGTACAGAGGATGCAATAGATGATATGTGTAG
>NC_057729.1:59510797-59619557 GCF_004010195.1 Chiloscyllium plagiosum | reverse complement strand
ACCTTGTCTCAGTCAAATCCATCGAATTCAGCACCACCTTCCTAACCTGCAATCTTCTTCCTGACCTCTCCGCCCCCACCCCAGTCTGACCTATCACCCTCACCTTGACCTCTTTCCACCTATCACATTTCTGACGCCCCTCCCCCAGGTCCCTCCTCCCTACCTTTTATCTTAGCCTGCTGGACAAACTTTCCTCATTCCTGAAGAAGGGCTTATGCCCGAAATGTCGATTCTCCTGTTCCTTGGATGCTGCCTGACCTGCTGCACTTTTCCAGCAACACATTTTCAGCTCATCTGTATGTGAGGATACTAGTGAGAGTGAGTCAAGGACACCACTTCGACTGGGACAATGCATCCATCCTAGGACAAGTCAAACAGACACACGCATGAGAATTCCTAGAAGCATTACTCTTAATACCTTTACCTAACAAAAATCTATTAATCTTAATTTAGAAATTTTCAATTGACCTCTTCAACTTTTTCCATGTTATAGGGGGTGAGTTTTTCAGATTTCCACCATCCTTCTCAAAATCTTATCAACGTGAACAGTCTAGCTTTAGTTTTAAGTTTATGACCCTTGTTCTCAGTTCCCCCACAGTAGTTTTATAACCATATCCAGCAACTCCCATAATCCTCTGTAAACGAGTGTAATTAGCTCTGGTGCAATTCTAGGGAATCTGTGCTGTGAAAGCTTCAGCATTAGTGTCTTTCCCTGTTTGTGGTGCCAAACTGAATTCGATACCCTAGATGAGGTCTCATCGCAACTGTGTACATAATTGCAGTACTACTCCTACCACATTATATTCTATTCCTCGAGCAACAAAAGAAAATATTCTATTACAGTTTTACATTTTGAGTAGCTGATGACCTATGACTCATCTGTCTGAAGAGGGTCCCCACCCCAACTCTTCACCCTGAAACTTTTAAAACTAACTCCCAAATTCAAATGAGGAGAAAGTGAGGTCTGGAGATCAGAGCTGGAAATGTGTTGCTGGAAAAGCGCAGCAGGTCAGGCAGCATCCAGGGAACAGGAGAATCGATGTTTCGGGCATAAGCCCTGAAGAAGGGCTTATGCCCGAAACGTCGATTCTCCTGTTCCCTGGATGCTGCCTGACCTGCTGCGCTTTTCCAGCAACACATTTCCAGCCCAAGTTCAAATGACAGACTGGGACATTTTTTCTAATCAATCTGTGATTCTGCTGTCAAACTGATGCACATGTATATTATCGCCTTTTGTAACAGCTCTCAGTTATCATTTTTCAAGGTTGAAAGGTCCAAGTTTATCAGTCTGTCATTTATCAATCATCCACCAATTATTCAAGCTCCTGACATTAGTAATCCACATCATGAAAGATACAACAGAAGACAGACATTTGAAATCTCTTCGAATACACGGATCGATATGATCAAGCACCAGAATGAAGTCATTCAACCCATCGAGTTTGCTCCCCATTTGATCATGGTTGATATGTTTCTCAACCCCATTCTCCTGCCTTCTCCCTGTAACCCTTGTTCCCCTATCTTGTCCCTGTCTTAAATGCACGCAATTACTTGGCCTCCATAGCCATCTGGGTCTATAAATTCAATAGATTAACACCCTGTGGCTAAAAACATTTCTCCTCATCTTAGTTCTGAAGGGTTGTTCCTTCAATCTTCCATAGTGCCCTTAGGTCCACGTCTCTCCTACTATTTGAAACATCTTCTCCACGTCCATTCTCTCCGTGTCTCCCAGTATTCTGTAAGTTTCAATCAGATCCCCCCCAACTCATCCTTCTAAATTCCATCGAGTATAGGCCCAGAGTCTTCACCTCTCCTCAGATGTCAAGTTCTTCATCACCAGGGTCATTCTTGTAAACCTCCTCTGGACCCCCATCCAATTCCAACATATCCATCCTCAGATTTGGGGCCCAAAACCCCACAAAAGATTCCAAATGTGGTCTGACCAGTGCCTTCTACAGCCTCAGCAGCGCACCTATGATCTTGTATTCTAGCCCTCTTGAAATGAATACTAATATTTCATTTGTCTTCCTTAAACTGCTAACTGAACCTGCATGTTAACCTCAAAAGAATCCTGAACTAGGACTCCCAAGTTCCTTTGTACTTCAGATTTTCAAAACCTTTCCCCATTTAGAAAATAGTCTACATCTCTATACTTGCTATTAAAATGTATAACCTCGAGCTTTCCCACATTGTATTATATCTGCCACTTCTTTGCCCGTTCTGCTAGCCTTTCCAAGTCCTTCTGCAGCCTCCCAACTTCCTCAACACACTTTGTGTCACTTGCAAACCTAGCAAAAATGCCCTCAGTTCCTTCGTCAAGATCGTTAATGTATAACGTTGTGGTCTCCACATATACTCCTGCCTTCTGCCAGTCAGCAAATCCCCTATCCATGCAAGTACCTTGTCCCTAACACCATGGGCAGTTACTTTACTTAGTGGCCTCCTGTGCAGCGCCTTGTTAAGGGCCTTCTGGAAATTCTTTGTCTAACTTGCCTGTTATCTCAAAGAAGCTGAAAATGTGTTGCTGGAAAAGTGCAGCAGGTCAGGCAGCATCCAGGGAACAGGAGAATCAACGTTTCGGCATAAGCCCTTCTTCTCTGTTATCTCAAAGAATTCGAATAGATTTGTCCCCTTGAAGAAGACATACTGACTCTTCCCTATTTTACCATGCACATCCAAGTAAACTGCAATTCATCCTTAATAATGAAAGTCTTAAAAAATCTTAACAACAACTGAGGTTAGGCAAACCCCCTCTATAGTTTCCTGCCTTTTGCCTCCCTCCCTTCTCAAACGGGGGTGTTCCGTTAACCATTTTCCAGTCCTCTGGGACCCTCACTGACTCCAGTGATTCCTGAAAGGTCACCACCAATGTCACTACAATCTCCTCAGCTATCTTCTTCGGAACTCTGAGACTTAGTCCATCTGGACCAGATGACTTATCCACCTTCAGACCTTCGGTTTCCCCAGCACCACCGCCTTAGTGATGATCACTGCACTCACCTTTGTGCCCTGACTCACTTGAAGTTGTAGTATGCTGCTAGCGTTATCTACTGTGAAAACTGATGCAAAGTCCCTCTTCAGTTCCTCCATGATTTCTTTTGTTCCCATTGCTACTTTTGCAGCCTCATTTTCCAACGGTCCAAAGTCACAGTTCTCCCCCATTATTATTTTTTTATAGTTATTCTCTGCTGCTTTTTAAAGGCATCTGAATCCTCTGGCTTCCCACTAATCTTCACCACATTGGGACGTTAGGGACAAAAGAAAAAGTATTCAGTGTTTGAATGGGCCAAATGTTCTACCCCGTCCAAAATCATTGTGATCTCCTGTGTTCTGCCTCCAATGCTCGAATTCTTCTGTTCTGTGTGCCAGGTGTTGCCAATCTGAACACAAAGTTAAAAGGGAGCAAGTCTGACACAGTAATGCAGGGCTTGGAAAATATGTGAAAAGGATTCATACCTTTCCAAGTATTAAACAAATTATACAACTATCAGCCTGGTGTGTAGCCTGGCATATAGCAGGAAATATTGCAACCAATTTGCCCTAAACAGTTCTGTACTTTCAATGACGAAGCAGTGATTTAGCAGTTTGTAGTGATGTAGCAGAAGACCCATACTACCTAACTGGGACATATGGAACTGCTCTCGTGTAGCTTCAAAATCATTTCCACTTCACAGTGACACTGCAGCGACAGGGTAACTCCTGAGTGTCTCTTTGGAGAGGAGTGGTGTAAGACCTACCTAAGATTTCAGTATTTAACTATCTGAGACCAATGGCTGTACTAGATGTTAATTGTTGTGTACCACATAGAATGTTTGAATTGTCAGCAGGTGCCCTTTGCATCCTCACATCTCAATATAATAGTTAACTTGAGAGATGAAGCAATTTTCCCCAGGCAGAATAGAACTAACATTAGGTCCTAAATTCGCACAAACTGTTTGCAAATAATGAAGTACTTCCCTAATCAGATCTTCATGGTGCTGCCATTGCTTAATTGAGATTATAGCTCTGCACAGTAACCATGTACAGTGCTTGAAATAAATTTATTTACAAAGGCAATTGTCACTTGTTGCATAAGTGAAACCAGCTATTTTAGTCAGCTCTTACTGTTGCTGTATTTTACAAACTGTCCTGTACTAAAAGTTTCCTCATCAAATTGTTACTAAACTGGTGGGCAGGAAGAGTTTAATGATTAGCTTGGAGTTAATGCTGGTGCCATCTGCATCTGTACGTTTTCTCTTGTAGGTATTTCCAGGCCTCGTTCTGACAGTGCTCCTCCTACTCCAGTCAACAGGCTAAACATGCCGCAGGCAAGCAATACCATGAACACAACCCCCCCTCACAGCAGGAGAATGCGATCTGTCACTGTTACGAAAGCAACCGTTAAAACAAGTTCAGTAAGTTGGTGCCTGTTTCACTTTTTAACATGATCTGGTACCCATACCTCTGCATGCTGTATACCAGCACCTAACCTGCTGACAGAGACCTGCAATCTTGAAGGAAATATATTAACACTATCATGCCAATGATTTCTGTTGTGTGTGTATATGTCTCCTGAAATTTCAGCGCTTTCTCATCCTAATCCAGCAGAATGGCAAGGAACAAGAAGCAAAGTTTAGGGGAGAACAGATTATTGTCCAGCTTGGTAAGGGTTTGCTGTAGTTTAGAGATGTGGTATTGGTTTATTTTTATGGAAATGATTGAATGTGGATAAACAAGTAATACTAATGGTGTTTGTTGATTCTTAGTGAATAAAGACTGAGACAAAAGATTGCAGGAGATGGCAAGAAGGAATGAGGAGATGGATGACAGTTACAGTTCAATGTATAGAAATGTGATACCATACTTTTGAAAGAAAGAAAGTGAAGGGTAGTAGACTTTAAAAACTGACTGTTGCCTGAGCAGATGAAGAGATGCTTATTTTGTTTCAAGATTTTAGACTATAAGACATTGGAACATAAGATGATCACTTGGCCCATCAAGTCTGCCGTGCCATTTAGTGCAATCAAGGCTGTCAGATCAGATCTGACGTTATAATCCTCAACTCCACTTTGCTGCCTTTCCCCTTACTGATTAAAAATCTGAGCTGTGAATACACTGAATAACAGAACCTCTACAACCTACTGTAGTAAAGAATTCCACAGATTTAATTACCTGTGAGAGAAGAAATGCCTCTTCATCTCTGTCCTAACTGAGCTGCCCTGATTTTGTGGACTCTGGGGGAACAACCTTTCTGGACCTATCCTGTCAATTCCCCCAAGAATCTTGTATGTTTCAAAAAGGCCTCCTGTCATTCTTTTAATCTACAATGAATACAAGTCCTACCTACTCAACTGCTTCTCAAAAGAAAATCCCTCTATACCTGGAATCAATCCAGTGAACCTTCTCTGGACTACCTCCAATGCCTGTAAATTTTCTGAGGAAGGGACATTCGACCCAAAACATTAACTCTGATTTCTGTCCACAGATGCTCCAGACCCGCTGAGCTTTTCCAGCAATTTATTTTTGTTTCTAGTAAATTTTCCTTGGCATAGACATGAGGACTGATCACAATATTCTAGGTGTGGTCTTGGAATCCAGGTGGTAAGGACCATGTACAAGGCAAAATGCATTCTCAATTTTAAAATTGAAGCAAGGAAAGGACATTCGTTAGTCCACAGGTCACCTCAGCACTGGAGACATCTTTGAGCCATGAAGGAAATGACAAAGAATCACCAGTTACTTGAGAAGATTCTGAGAGATAGGATATATTTGCATTTGCAAAGGCAGGGTTTGATTAGGAGTAGTCAGCATGGCTTTGTGCGTGGGACATTATGCCTCTCAAATTTGTTAGAGTACTTTGATGAAGTGACCAGGAAGGTTGACGAGGGGAGGACAGTAGACATACTCATATGGATTTCAGTGAGGCTTTTGATAAGGTTCCACATGGTAGGCTGCTCTGGAAGGTTAGATCGCATGGAATCCAGGGAGCACTGGCAAATTGGATACATAATTGGCCTGTTGGTAAGAGCAGAGGTTAATGGTGAGAGGATGCATGTTGGACTGGAGGCCTGTGACTAGTGGAGTGCCTCAGGGCACGGTGCTGGGCCCAATGCTAGTTGCTACCTCTTTCAAGGATTTGAATGAGAATGTACAAGGTATGGTTAGTAAGTTTGCAGATGACTTTAAAATAGGTGGTATCGTAGACAGTGAGGAAATCTCTGAAAGTGAAGTCACAGGTAGACAGGACAGTGAAAAAGGCTTTTAGCACACTGGCCTGTGTCAGTCAGGGCATTGAACATTACCAGGTAGACTTAAGAAAAAGAGGTGTCAACCTGGTGAAGTATGTCAAGCATAAACAGCAAATGATAGACAGAGCTAAGTGATCCCACAACCAGCAGATCAGATCTATGTTCTGCAAACTCCACAAATGTTCCCATCCTCAATGATGCTGAGTGTGAGACGGGAGAGTAACAACTCTTGAAATGAAGGCCACATTCAACCTAGTGTGGCGTCAAGGAGCCCTAGCAAAACAGCAACTAATGGGAATTGAGTTCAAACTCTCTGCAGGTTGGAATCATACCTGGTACATAGGAAGATGGTTGTGGTTGTTCGAGATCAGTCATCTCAGCTCCAGGACATCTCTGCAGGCATTCCTCAGGGTTGTGTCCTAGTCCCAACCATCTTCAACTGCTTCAGCAATGAGCCTCCCTTCATCATAAGATCAGAAGTGGGGGTATTTGTTGGTGATTGTACAATATTCAGCACAGTCCTTGATTCTTCATATAGTGAAGCAATCCATCTTCAAATGTAAGAAGAGGTGGGCTTGGGCTGATCAGTGGTAAGTAACATTCATACCACACAAATGCCAGGCAATGATCATTTCCAAAAAGAGACTATCTAACCACAGCCCCTTGGCATTCAATGGTATTTCCATCACTGAATCCCCCACTATCAACATCATTGACCAGAGAGTCAACTGGTCTCGCCATGTAAATAGAGTAGCTACAAAAATAGGTCAGAGGCTAGGAATAATGTGGCAAATTACTCCCCTCCTGACTCCCAAAAACCTGTCCACTATTTACAAGGGACATGAGCAGTGCAGAGACAACAACTATTGTATGGCTTACCTCTGATCTCTCAGAATCTCATCACCATCTACAGGTTTAAATCATCAGTTATCACTGCTACACATATGATAGAACTGCAAAGGTTTCAACACCGTGTCATCCAGGACAGATCTGCTAGTGGTTGTACAATGTGCAGTGTAGCAGCTGTGCTAAAGCATCTGCCAAATTTACTTGGATGACCATAAGATATAGGAGCAGAATTAACCATACAACCCATTTAGTCTGCTCCCCCATTTGTTTGTGGCTAATATATTTCTCAAGACCGTTCTCCCACCTTCTTCCTGTAATCTTTGATCCTCTTACTAATCAAGAATCTATCTATTTATCTATCTCTGTCTTAAATACACTCAATAACTCCACAGCCCTCTGCAACAAAGAGTTCCACAGGTTTGCCACTTTCTGGCTGAAGGAATTCCTCCTTGTCTCAGTTCTAAAGGGTCGTCCCTTCTCTGTGAGGCTTCCATGAAAAGCATGATTGCTGTGATCTTGCCTACTTTGGCATTTATGTACAGAAGGTAGCAAACATAAGCTTGCAAGGAGTCAGAAGAGAGATTTGTTAAATGAGCATAGGTCCAGAAGATGTAATGAGCAAAAGTATTGGGGAAATAAGGAAAGAGAAATGAAGAAATGTAGATTAAAAAAATGTGAAGATACAGTGCAGAAAATTCAATCAAATTTTTTTTTAAAAAGCATATCAACGATCATGGAAAATGACATTGAAGAAATCAAGTTTTAGGGAATTGGCAAGTCTGCTTTTAGGAACAATTGGAAGAATTTACTGGCAGGGAAAGGGAGGGGTTGAATCACTGGCCTTCCAAAATCTTAATGAAGAAAGAATGGCTTTTTTGAAGCCTAACCAAAGATTCTTATTGTCATCCCTTATAGATCCCTTTCTATTTTAATTACTTTTTGTTTCCTGTTTTGCCATGTTCTTGTGTCAACTAAGGTTTATGTATATATTTCTTCTAGGGGAGCACTGCACATCCTCCAAAAGTTACTCATCAGACATCCACCACTTCTCCACTGTCCAGCCCAAACCAGACCAGCTCAGAGCCAAGACCTCTACCTGCACCTACTCGTCCCAAGGTCAACAGTGTGCTGAATCTGTTTGGTCAGTGGCTGTTCGATGCAGGATTAGTTCACTGCAGACTGCACAATGGGATGAACAGAGATGGCAGTATGACAGGTAAGGCACCAAACACCTTTCACTTCAGTCTTGCCTCCTATCTACAAAGATACAGGACAAAATCTAACTAAAAAGTCATCTACAGTCTGTGTATTCTTAATTTAGTTTACAGTCCAGATTTATTAAACCCTAATCTAATTTAACATCAGTGTTTCCCTGAGTTTTTAATTTCTTTTTGCATATTTTTTTGCATGTTAATTGTCAAATTCATGGCTTTTACCTGGTTGCCAGTCTTTATATATGTAGTGCCCAGTCTTTCTCTCAAAATTTTGAATTTTAATTTTTAAAACAAAAACAGAAGAAAGCTGCTTATAACTGAAGCTAAAAAAACTAATCATCTTAAAGATATTATAACTACTGCTCTCCTTTGATTTGTTTCCATTTTTATTTCTATTATCTTGCAGCATCTTTTATCCAAATTCTTCTTTCTTATAAATCTTGTAAGTAGGAAAAGTAGATTCTATTTTAATTGCAGTCAGCCGTTTTATGATTTTTGCCATAAGCCATTCCTTTTCCTTATAATCGCTCCAGCTGTTTTTCTCTAACATCTGCCTCCTGTCATTGTTGCACTGTTTGGGGGCGATAACTTCATTCACCGTTCTGTGTTTCTCTTGAATGGGGGAGGAGTGTTGCCAAGCCTTGTAATCTGCTCTCTGCAGGTGCTTGTTTATATCCCATCATGCTCATTTCTCCTGCTATTTTGTGTCACGTCATAAACCTCTGAGACTGTGCACTAACTGTTTTAAAATATTTGATATGATTATCTTTTTTTGTTCTATTAAGTTCTATTTATAAAATTTTACTGTTCTGGGTTTTTTTTGGTTTGTAGATGTAATGCATGATTTGGTTCTATTTGGCAATGTGACAATAAGATGGTTGCTTCTCACCAGCAACCCTCGTAAACTCTTCCTCACCTTAGGTATTACAACTCCAGCAGGACTGGATGTCCGACGGAAACCCTCGCAGATATCCACTGAAAATATGGTTGCCAATCCACTCTTCGATGCAAATGAATTTCCAGATAACTATGAAGCAGGGAGAGCTGAGGCCTGTGGAACACTGTGCCGAATCTTCTGCAGTAAGAAAACGGGGGAAGAAATCCTTCCAGTGTACCTGTCCAGGTGCTGTTTCTATTTGCAAGTCAAATTCCATGCTATGACAACAAAAAGCCATAGTTTCTTCTTTAGTTGCAGTCAATTTTCTTAGAATCAATCTGACTACAGTTATACGAACATACTCATTAGGAGCGGAAGTAGTCTGTCATGCCCCCCTCTGCCTGCTTCGCTCTTCAATGAGATTGTGGCTGTCCACTTTCCCATCTTTCCCCAATAAACAGGAAAGGAAATCATCTCTCTTCTCATTAAAAATATTGAACAGCCCTGCTTCCGCTGCTTTCTGAGGCAGAGTTCCAAAGTCATGCAACTCGCTGTTGGGGTAAAACAAGTTCTCCTTATCTCTGTTCTAAAGGCCGACCCCTAGTTCTGGACTTATCACAAGGTGAAACATCTTTTCCTTATCCATCTTGTCAAGGCCATTCATGATCTGCTATATATCAGTTAAGTCACCTGTCACTCTTAGTTTCAACCTGTCCAACCTTTGCTCAAGAACTTGTCTATTCCAGATTTCAATCTAACTAAGCTCATCTGAGCTGTCTCTAAGGCATTTACATCCATCTTTAAGTAAGGAGATCAAACTGCACACTGTAGAGACAAAAACAGAGTTAATGTTTTGAGTCCAGTCTGACCCATGAATTGTAGAGGTGGAGCATCACTTTCTTGCTTTTACACTTTGTGCCTCTAATTATAAACCCAAGGATCCTGCAAGCCTTAACAACTGTTTCAACTTGTCTGGAAACCTCAGAGAATCATGCATGTGAACCCCGAGGTCCCCTACTCCTGTCCTCCCCTCACAGTTGTACCATTCAGCCTTATTGTCTCTCCATGTTTCTTTGACCAAAATGCTGTACTTTACATTTCTCCACATTGATCCATCTGTCAGGTAGGTCAGGTGTCTGCACACTTGGTCAGCTTGTAAATGTCCCTTCAACTTGCTCAGCATCATCCTCACAATTCCTATTCAAGATGTGATCTCATCAGTGACCTGTATAACCAAAAGAAATCATTTGTGATCCCAAGAGATTGACTTATTAGAGTACAAGTTGTACCTCTGTAATCCAGAAATTACAAGACTGGCAGGTTTGTGTGTCAATGTCAGCACAGGAATTTTAAACATTTCAAGAAAACACTATGCAACGTGCTCACGCTCCTTCTATATTTTCTTTCGAGATTCAGTTTTTTTTGCTATAAATTATATTTTGAAACAACAAATATAGAAACTGGGAAAGGATAAAGCACCAACTGCACCAGAGGCATTTGTTCCTCTGAGGTTGTAGCATTTAACGTTTTACATCTCACATACCCAACTGTTAACAACAAAATACACCTTTTTACTAAGGGTGTGTGGTGCTGGAAGAGCACAGCAGGTCAGGCAGCATCCGAGGAGCAGAAGAGTCGATGTTTCAGACATAAACCCTTCATCAGGAATGTGGCTTGTGGGCCATGGGGGCTGAGAGATAAATAGGAAGGGGGTGGAGCTGGGGGCAAAGATAGCTGGGAATGCGATAGGTAAATGAAGGTGGGGATGAAAGTGATAGGTCTGAGAGGAGGATGGAGCAGATAGGCAGGAAGGAAGATGGACAGGTAGGACTCTTCAAGAGGGCGGTGCTGAGTTGGAAGGTTGGGACTGAGATAAGGCCCCCACCTTATCACTAAGATAAATATAAGTGCAAACCAGGCATGTGTGCAATTATCTTGTGACTTAAAGAGCAATTTTGCATTGACCAATTATGCTGCTGCTTATAAAAGATGAAAATTACTTAGGAGTTGATCAAAGCAAGCTTTTTAAAGGTTTACACTGGCATAGCAAGAAACTCTTTTTGGGGAGAAGGGCACAGAGCCCTTCATCTAGAAAACTAGAACTGGAACTATACTGAGATTGCCAAAATAGAGTGCTGGGTTAGGGAGGTACAATATGTATAACCAACATAATATCCTTGCTTTTATATTTCAGTTTCTCTCATATTAAAACAGTTCAGAATTCTGCAGTTGCTCTGTATCAGTCTGCAACCTCCTTATGCTGTCTTTGCAATATACTTTCTGATCTAACTTTGTTTCATCTGAGCATTTAGCTGCCATGCTTTTGTTTTCCTCATTTAAGTCATTTATGTAAACCATAAAAAGCTAAGACCCAACATTTTCTCCTGCAAGACTTCACTCTTCACATTCTACCAATCAGGAAAAGACCCAGTTATGCACAATGTTTTCTGTCAGTCAGCCAGTCTTGTATCCATGTTATTATGCAGGTGATTCTAAACTAGGGAGAATAGGAATTGTGAGGATGATGCTGAGCAAGTTGAAGGGACATTTACAAGCTGACCAAGTGTGCAGACACCTGACCTACCTGACAGATGGATCAATGTGGAGAAATGTAAAGTACAGCATTTTGGTCAAAGAAACATGGAGAGACAATAAGGCTGAATGGTACAACTGTGAGGGGAGGACAGGAGTAGGGGACCTCGGGGTTCACATGCATGATTCTCTGAGGTTTCCAGACAAGTTGAAACAGTTGTTAAGGCTTGCAGGATCCTTGGGTTTATAATTAGAGGCACAAAGTGTAAAAGCAAGAAAGTGATGCTCCACCTCTACAATTCATGGGTCAGACTGGACTCAAAACATTAACTCTGTTTTTCTCTCCATGGATGTTGCCAGACATGCTGAGGTTCTCCAACATTCTGTGTATTTGTTCTTTGTGGGTTTGTGGCCACTCAGCAATCTGGAGTATGCTGCGCAAGGGACAAACAAATTGGGCATAGCCATCATTCTCTTTTAAGGTATGCATAAGAACATCAGTGTTTTAACGGCTGTGCAGTGAAACAAGCCAACTGTGTAGAGCAAACCAATGTTAAAGGGAACAAGGGTTAACATGGTTACTTCAACCAGATTTTCAAAGCAGGATCTAGATTGCCAAGTTATTGATTTGAAATTTACTATTCAAAAGAAAATACCTGCTTTGGATTTACTCTTCCCTGTGCACTTAGCTAATTTATTCAGAGAACATTTGAACCATACAGAGTGGTAAATGCCCCAGGTTATTTTCAGTCTGCACTGAATTGGCTAATTGTATTGAGCACGAGACCTGCTACAGTACTTCAAATGTAAGGAATGGTCAAGTTTAATTAGATGCTGCTCCTTCTGTCTCCCCGATGAGTCTGCTAGAAGTGGCCCTGTGTGGATGTGAAGGAGGACATGAAGCTGGGGTGCCTTTACATAGGAATAATAGGAGAGAGGACAAAATCAGTTATTTGTTTGTAAACTTCAGATAATTTGCTCATGGAATGTGGTTGTCGCTGGCTTTTCTTCCCGTCCCCAATTGCTCTTGAGAAGGTGGGCATTTTGAACCGCTGCAGTCCATGCAATGTGGGTAAACCCACATTGCCGTTAAGGGCTTCCAGAATTTTGACCTCTGGACAGTGAAGGAATGGCAACATTTTTCCAAGTCAGAAAGGTGAGTGGCTTGGAGGGGAACTTGAAGGCGTTAGTGTTCCATGCATCTGCTGCGATTGTCCTTCTAGATGGAAGTAGACATGGTGTGGGAAATGCTGTCTGAGGATCTCTGGTGAATTTCTGCACTGCATCTTGTAGCTATTAGACACTGGTGCCACTGAGTGTTCAGTGGTGGATGGTTGTCGGTGTGATGTCAATCAAGTGGGTTTTGTCTTGGGTAGTGCCAAGCTTCTTGATGTGTTGTTGGAGTTGTGCCCATCCAGGCAATTGGGAAGTATTCCATCGCTCTCCTGACTTGTACCTTGATGGTTGACAGACTTTGGGGAGTCAGAAGGTTAGTTACTCACCACAGTGTTCCTAGCCTCTGACCTCTCTTGTAGCTGCTGTGTTTATATGGTGATATCAATTGAGTTTCTGGTCAATGGTAACCTCAAGGATGTTGATAGTGGGGGATTCAGTGATAGTAACACTATTGAATGTCAAGGGACAGTGTTAGACTGTTCTCCTTTTGGAGATTGTCTTTGCCTGGCATTTGTGGCATGAATATTACTTGCCACTTGTCAGCGCACACCTTGTCCAACTCTTTTCGTATTTGAACATGGACTGCTTCAGTCTCTGAGGGTTGCGAATGTTTTGCTGAACATAGTGCAATCATCAACAAACATCCCCACTTCTGACCTTGTCATGGAGGGAAGGTCATTGATGAAGCAATTGAAGATGGTGGGTCTAAAACACTACCACAATGAGCTCCTGCAGAGATGTCCTGGAGTTGAGATGATGTATTTCCAACAACACTGACCACCATCTTACATGCTGGGTACCTGTCCAACCAGAAGAGAGTTTGCCCTTGATACCCATTGACTTTCTGGTTTTGCTTGGGCATCCTTGATGACTTCCACCTCACTTTGGAATTCAGCCCTTTTGTCCATGTTTGATCCAAGGCTGTAATGATGTCAGGAGCAAAGAGGCTCTGGTGGTGCGCAGACTGGGCATGACTGAGGCAGTTATTGCTGAGCAGGTGCTTCTTAATAGCAATGTTGATGGCCTTCCATCACTTTACTGCTGATCGAGTAGACTGATGAGGCAATAATTGGCTGGGTTGGATTTATCCTGCTTTTTATGTACAGGATGTTTGTAATTCTTCTGAGACATTATATGTGCAATACTTTATACCAGTTATGAGAAAACAAACACTATGTTTGCATGTTCTGCAACTTGCTTAATTAACAGTCCAGGAAGCACTTACATCAAATATCTCTGACTAAATTGTTGTTCAACATAATTATAGAAACTATTAAAGCTATGCTTAATACATCAGTGTCAATCTGAGGTTTAAATTATATTAAGAAACCCTGGTAGTATGTTATCTGCATCTTCTCTGAGTAGGTCTTGTGATTTATTGCTTGAACTTATTCAGAAATTGTCACTTTGTGTGCAAAACAAGTGTTAAATTTGGTCCTTGGGCAGCAAATATTGCTACACAGGGTAAGTGTTAACAGTCTGAGCTGCAGTGCAGCAAATCACTCTAAATAATCACTCTAATCACTCTAAATGTTTCACTCTAAATAAATTAAAGCCTGTTTAAGGAAAATGCCAATGCAGTGCCGTTTCAAAGTGTCATTTTGTGCTACAGTAATGATGCGATGTTGGTCATTCCTGCCTCTGACAATAGTCCATGAATTCCTAATGTTTGCTGCGTTGCCCAGTGGAGCCCTGTCTATTCATTTCTGTTTGTATCATGGCTGGAAACTTATTAATGATTTGGTTCTGCTAGACATTGAGACCAGATTACTCTGTAGTCTCAGTGAAGTTTAAAGAAATTTCCTATTATTAAACTGCAGAGGACCAATTATATACAGCTGTTCAAGGATATTTTCTCCACATTTTCAAGCAGGTGGTGTCAGATGGAAACAGTTATAATGCCCGCAAGTCTCATAAATTTTAACCCTGCTCAAGGCTAGGATTAAATACGTATGGCTTAATTGCACCAGACTGGAAGTGAGTAATTCTATGTTAGAACAGTACAATAACTGTTCACTATTTATAACAAACTTATAATCAACTTTAGAACCATGTGGTGTCTGCAGAGTGAGGACAGATTGATGCAGGTTTATTCTAGTCTAAAAATTTGAGAGTTACCAACATGGAAATTTGGGCAACAGTGACATTTTGTGATTAGCAGGTCACATTGCAGTTGGAAACCTCCAAGGTGAAAAGGTCAGAGATTTGTTTGCAGACTGTATTCTCTCTATATTTGTGTCACATGTCATGCTCACACTCCATGCTCACTCTGGAAGAATTGCCGAAAGAATAGAGACCATAAATGTATTGGCAGTTAGGGAGGTGATGGTTTAGTGGTATTATCACTAGACTATTAATCCAGTGACCCAGGTAATGTTCTGGGAACCTGGGTTCAAATCCCACCATAACAAATGATGCAATTTGAAATTTAAAAGTATCTGGAATTAGGAGTCTAATTATGACCATGAAACCATTGTCAATTGCTTTAAAAAAAGCCCATCTGGTTCACTATCATCCTTTGGGTAGGAAACTGCTGTCCTTACCTGTCTGGCCTACATATGACTGCAGACCCACAGCAAGGTGGTTAACTCTTAACTGCTCTCTGGGTAATTAGGGATGAGCAATAAATGCTGTCCTGACCAGTGAAACGTCATGAATAATCAATAAATCCTACACTTGTTATAAATAGTGAACAGTTATTGTACTGTTCTAACATAGAATTACTCACTTCCAGTCTGGTGCAATTAAGCCATACATATTTAATCCTAGCCTTGAGCAGGGTTAAAATTTATGAGACTTGTGGAGGTGGCTGAGGAAATAGCAGAGGCGTTGGTTGAGATCTTTCAAAAGTCACTGGAGTCAGGGAAATTCCCGGATGATTGGAAGATCGCTGTTGTAACCCCCTTGTTCAAGAAAGGATCAAGGCAAAAGATGGAAAATTATAGGCCAATTAGCCTAACCTCGGTTGTTGGTAAAATTCTAGAGTCCATCATTAAGGATGAGGTTTCTAAATTCTTGGAAGAGCAGGGTCAGATTAGAACAAGTCAACATGGATTTAGTAAGGGGAGGTCGTGCCTGACAAACCTGTTGGAGTTCTTTGACACATGTATTGGGCCAAGCAGTGGAATGTGGTGTAACGGTTAAAAATTATGTCCCAATACATGTGTGGATCATAATGTAACACATGTATTGGGCCAAGCAGTGGAATGTGGTGTAACGGTTAAAAATTATGTCCCAATACATGTGTGGATCATAATGTAACACATGTATTGGGCCAGGCAGTGGAATGTGGTGAAAGGGTTAAAATTGTGTCCCAATACATGTGTGAATCTAACCGGAATGGAGGTGTTGCTTAGTCCCGTGTGAATCTTATTATACACCTTCCCGTGTGAATCTTCTTATCTGTATGTAACCAGAATGGAATGTGTTTTTTAGCCTTGCTCTGCTCTAACCGAAAATGGAAGGTGTCGCTTAGTCCCGTGTGAATCTTATTACACACCTCCCCGTGTGAATCTTCTTATCTGTATGTAACCAGAATGGAATGTGTTTTTTAGCCTTGCTCTGCTCTAACCGAAAATGGAAGGTGTCGCTTAGTCCCGTGTGAATCTTATTACACACCTCCCCGTGTGAATCTTCTTATCTGTATGTAACCAGAATGGAATGTGTTTTTTAGCCTTGCTCTGCTGTTCACATGAATGTTTATATCTGGAAAAGAGTATATCAGCTGGAAAAGTCTCCAGTTCGGTAGAGTCTGCTCCGGGGTTGCGTTTAACCGCCGAGCGTGGGTTGTTGGCAACCGCTCTACGAGAACTGACGGCTTCCAGTTCCGGTAACACGTAGAGTGAGTATAAACCAGACCCGTTGTAAGTACGAGACCTGGTTGTGGCGACGCTGCGGGGAATAAAACACTTATATTCTAGCAGACTCGCCTCTTGGCTGTTTGTTCTGTGTCAGACTACTTTCCTGCGAGCCTGGTCCTTGACCTTGAGAATTTTTTAAAACATACGGGGAGAATGCGGATAAGTGGAGTTGAAATGCCCATCAGCCATGATTGAATGGCGGAGTGGACTCGATGGGCCGAATGGCCTTACTTCTGCTCCTATGTCTTATGGTCTTACTTCAGGTGTATAAAACTGATCTATGATTTTATGCTAAAAGGCTAAATTGAAATGGCTGAATTTGTGGATTAAGGTTGAATGGTGTGCACTTTTGTACAGTTTGAATGTGAAGGTGAAAAGTAATATTTCCAAGTTTGCAGATGTAAGAAAACTTGCTGGAAGTGAGAGTTGAGAGAAGGATGCAAAGGAATTTCAAGAGAATTTGAAGATACTAAGTCAATGTACAAAAAAATGGCAGATGAAGTACCACGTAGAGAAATGTGAGTTTAACCATTTTGATGCGAGGAATAGTATTTCTTAATTGGTAAGAAACTGGGAAGTATTGAGCTTTAACGGGACTTAGGTGCCTTTGTTCATGAGTCGCTGAAGGTTAATCATTTAGGTACAACAAGCAGTTAAATTGGTAAATGGCATGTTGACCTTTTATTACAATTGTTTGATTATAGGAGTAAACATGTCACCCTGCTGATATACAGAGCCTTGCTGGGACTGTACCTGGAGTATTGTAAGCATATTTAGTCTCCTTCCCCATAGAAAGACCTACTTGTTAGAGTGTGCAGTGAAGGCTCGCGCATCAGTCTAATTCCTGGGATGGAGGGGTTGTCCAATGAGGAAATAGTAAGTTCATTGGCCCTTTGTTCTCTGGAGTTCAGCAGAAATTATGTAGTTCAAACATACACAGTTCTTGTGGGGTAGACAGGATAGTGTCTTGATTAAGGGCAGGATGTTTAGAACTGAAATGAGGAATTCCTTCTCCCAGAACATGGCGAATCTTTGCAGTTCTGTGCCCAAAGGCCTCAATATTTGAGTATGTTTAAGACTGAGTTAAGTAGATTTTTATGTATCAAGGGACAGGGGAGGCAAAGAAGGAAAATGATGTTGAGGTAGAAGATCAGCCATGATCTCATTGAATGACAGCGTACTCGCGAAGACTTAAATGACGACTTATTTGTAAAAACTGAATTAACAATAAAAGCTTGACAGTTTATCACATCCATAAAGTTTAATTGACTTTAATTCAGCCCAGTTCCATCTTACGAATATAAGACCATGAGATACAGGAACAGGATTAGGCCTTTCGGCCCATTGAGCCTGCTCCACCATTCGATCATGGCTGATGTGTTTGTCTACCTCATTCTCCTGCCTTCACCCTGTAACCCTTGATCCCTTTATTAATCAAGAAGCTATCTAGCTCCGTCTTAAATACATTCAATGTTTCGGCCTCTACGACGTTCTGTAGCAGAGTTCCAAAGAAATCGTTCCTTATCTGTTCTAAACAGTTGTCCATTCACTCTGAGGCTGTGCTTTTTGGTTCTAGTCTCTCCAACTAGTGAAAACATCTTCTCCACATCCACTGTATCCAGGCCTCTCAGTATTCTGTAAGGTTCAATCAATTCCCCCCTCATCCTTCTAAATTCCATGAAGTACAGATTCAAACGCCTCAACCACTCTTCATATGACAAGCCCTTAATCCTAGAAATCATTCTTATAAACCTACTTTGGAACCACTCCTATACCAGCATGTCATTCCTTAGCTGTGAGTTCCAAAACTGCTCACAATATCCTAAAAGCGGTCTGACCAGAGCCTTGTACAGCCTCAGCGGTATATTCCTGCCCTTGTATTCTGGCCCCTTAAAATCAGTGCTAACGTTGCATTTGCCTACTGGACTGCTAACTGAATCTGTGTTAACTGTAAGAGAATCTGAACTAGGATTCCCAAGTCCCTTTGTGTTTCAGATTTCCAAAGCCTTTCACCATTTAGAAAATACTGAACACCTCTGTTCTTCCTATCAAAGTACAAAACCTCACACTTTCGCACACTGTATTCTATCTGCCAATTTTTTGCCCAATCACGTAGCCTGTCCTTGTGCAGCCTGCCCACCACCTCAACCTGTCATTCTACCTATCTTTGTGTCATTTGCAAACTTAGCAACACTACTCTCAGTTCTATCATCCAGATTGTTCATGTATAACATGAATAGTGGTGGTCCAAATACTGATCCCTGCAGAACTCCACTAGTCATTGGCTGCCATCCTGAAATATACCCCTTTATGCCCACTGTCTGCCTTCTGCCAGTCAGCCAATCCTCTATCCATGCCAATACCTTACCCCTAACACCATGAGTTCTTATTTAACAGCATCCTTTGTGGCACCTTGTCAAAGGTGATGCTCAATCTCCATCTCAAAGCTCATCTACTTTCCATTCTGATTAAAATATTTTCAAAGACTTTCAGAGATCCACTGCATCACTGTTTGTGCGGGTTTTACTCGTTTCAGAGGTATTATTTATATTTGTACATGTGTAAGGGTGTTTTTGTGTCCAAGCTAATCCTTCTGTCCCCAGCTGGAGAACAGAAGTTTATTTTTCCCCTACCTTGGTTGAGACTTATTAAAAACATATCTGTCCTATTTGGGACCGATGATATAGTTGCTACATTTGCACCTGACCAATGGAGTATGATGTCAAGAATTTAAAAAAATCAAAAGAACTGCGTATGTTGGAAATCAGAAACAAAAATAAAAATTGCAGAAACACTCAGCAAGTCTGGCAAGATCTGTGGAGAGAGAGCACAGTTAACATTTCAGGTCCAGTGACCCTTCAGAACTCAGAACTCTGTTTTCTCCCCACAAATGTTGTCAGACATGATGAAAATTGTGGATATGTCCCATTCTGGAAGGAAGTATAAAAAGCGTAGAATCTAAATGGCAAACAGTTGGAGAGTTCTAGAGGTGCAGAGGGATCTGGGTGTCCTAGTTCACAAATAGCTCAAGTTTGGGAGGTGCAGGAAGTAATTAGGAAAGCTCATCGAATGTTGTAATTTACTGTGAGGAGAATGGAACACAAAACTTAGGGAGGATACACTTCAGTTGTGCAGGATGTTGGTGTGATTGCATCTGAAGTGCTATGTATAGTATTGGTTTCCTTAGTTAAGGCAAGATGTAAATTGCGTTGGAATAAGTTCAGAAAAAGTTTACTGGATTAAACTGTTGAATGGGCAGGTTGTCTTATGAGATATGTTGGGCAAACTAGATATGTATCCATTGGAAGTGTAGAAGTGCAAGCGATTTCTTGAAAACTTAAGATTCTGGAGGATCTTAAAGTGGATGTAGGAAGGATATTTCCTCTTGAGAGAGAATCTGGAACTGGGAATCACTGTTTTAAAAATGTGTCTGCCCATTTCAGACAGAGTTGAAAATTTTTTTCTCAGAATCATGAGTTTTTGGAACTTTCTTCCTCCGAAGACAGTGGAGGTATTCTCTTTGAATATTTTGAAGGCAGAGGTAATAGATTCTTGATAAGCAAAGGGTGAAAGCTTGTCGTAGGTAGGAAGGGATATGGAATAATCAGAACAGCCACAATCTTATTGAATAGCAGAGTAGTCTTGAGGGGCCAAGTGGCCTACTCCTAATTCACATGTGTATGTTCTCTGATATCTTCCATCTTAGTTTATATGTCTTGTAATATCTCATTGGGGTCAAGCCAATGCAAGTCAAGCCTTACTGTTCCCAGAGTTGTCACCAAAGTTTAAAGTATTATCAAAGTGTACAAAGCCCACAATTTACATGTCAGATAGACAAGAACTATATTACAAATAATAGATTTGAATCACAAGTAAGCAACGCTGAACTGTTAACATGTATAGTACTTCTAGTTAAAACTCCCAACAGCCTTTTGAAGCCACAAGATACACAAATACGCGCAGACGAAAATATGTGTGCCAAGCAATACAGTTCAATAGCAACAGTCCTCAGGATTCAATGCAGTATTCTTTTTTGTTTTCCAAGTCCTTCAGTTGTCCGATCTTTTCCTTTAAATTCTTTAACTACTTTACAGGAGGTACAGAGAGACTGGTTCCCAAATTATAAAATCTGACTTACTGAATAAAAGCAACTGCAAACAGCAACTCGTGGGAGAAAATAAATTGTCTTTCTCCAGGCTTTAGATACAGGATCTGACCTTTCAGCATTCTGAAGGCTTCTGCAGTGTCACAACCAAAACATTTAAGCTACCAAGGAGCCAATCAGTTAGTTATTGTCAGGCTGATGGCCTTTGGTTTGTGAAGTTGTGACCAGTTGTGGATGTCAATCAGCAATCTGTTGCTGGTTGAAGTTCCCTTAGTGTACACCCTGGTGCCAGCCCGCCTGCAGACGGCTTCCCCAAACAGCTGCTTGAACATGTTCAGCTACATGTTGTTAAAAGTACAAGAATTGCTTCCACAGTGCTTGGTTTTAAATCAAAAAATACAGTCACTACCTTTAAACATTTTAAAAGACCTGGATCTTGGATGCTTTCTGTAATGTAACTGAATTAATTTATTTTGTCTTGTAAATGTAAGTCTTAACTTTTTGTGACTTTTTAGCAATCCATCCTAATATATCATCTTATTACTTGATGCAATGTTCAAACAGCCCAATGAATGAACAAGGTTAGAATAACTAGAAAAAAATTAAACAGATGCCCCTGTGATGCATCCTGATATTTGGCTAATTCTGAATTCCAATTTCACAAGTGAGAAAATCTGAGTGGTAGGTAATTGTACACACACCCTCCTCCTTTTTGTTCTATTGACTGTTGCTAATGACTCCATTCAGGATAAACACCTGATTGCTTCTCTGTGCCCTTACTCCTCAATTGACTTTGGCTTTCTTCAAAGCAAGATACCTTCATTGTCAATACCCAGTTAATTAGTCACTTTCAAATTGCTTAGCCTATTTGGTTGATAAACATCAGAGAAGTCGATTTTGCTTAATGTTAAATAAAAACTCAAAATGCAGGAAACATTCAGTAGTTCTGGTAGCATCTCATCTACTTTCATAATTTATTCTGATGAATAGATTTATAGTATTTCTGCGGAAAGAGCAATAAAATTTAGAGCACATGTTTAAAATGCCTTTTTTATATCTAAGCCAAAAGACTGTGCCAGACTATGCCAAGAGCTATTCAGAGTTTGTTTGCCTGCTATTTAACTTGATTTATTTTGATGAGGTGGCAGAAAATGTATGTGCACAATGGCGAACACGTACTTCCAAAAGGCATTTGGCTCAGTGCCACAAAACAGACTTGAATATAAAGTTAAAGGCCATGGAATGAAAGTGATAACATGGATGCGAAATTGACAGAGACAAAGAGGAGAAGTGAAAGATTGTCTTTTTGAACTGGAGGAAGATTTACACTGGGCTTCCCCAGGGTTCAGTGGTAGAACATGTGCTTGGGTGTGCAGGACACAATTTTAAAATGTGCAGATGATTTAAAACCTCGAAGTACTGTGAGCTGTGAGGAAGATGGTATTAGACTTTAAGTTGGTGGACTGGGTGGAAAAGTGATAAATTTAATGCAGAGAACTGTGAAATGATTCATTTTTTGATAGGAAGAATGAGGAGAGACAAAATAACATTAAGGGTTAAATTCTAAGGGGTGCAGGAACAAAGAGACCTGGGGCATATGAGCACAAATTTATTGAAGGTGACAAGATTGGTTGAGAAAACAGTTAATAAAGCAAATGGGTTCCTGCACTTTAAAAGTAGGAACATGGAGTTTAAAAACAATGAAGTTTTGTTTTGGACAAAACACTGGATTGGCTTCAACTGGAACTATGTTTTTTGAATCCCTACTAGAAAGTATATGAAAGCATTAGAGAGATATGCTGAAAGATCCAAAAGAATGATTTCATGCTGAGAATTTTCAGTTACTTGGATAGATTGGCTAAGAAGATCTGTTCTCCATGGAGATGAGATTAGAAGCAGGTTGAGTAAAGGTGTTCAACGTCATGAGGGGTGTGGGTGGGGAGAAGAATTTTTGGAAGATCGAGGACCAAAGGATACTAGTCAAAGACAAGTAGCAAAAGAAGCAGAACCAACACAAACAGCCTATAGATATAGAAGATAGGTACACACGTCGGCCATTCAGGCCTGCTCCACCAATCAGTGATCATGGCTGATCATCCAGCTCAGTCCCCTGTTCCAACTTTCTCCCAATACCCATTGATCCCTTTAGCCCCAAAGAATTGTGTACATAACTCCTTCAAAACATGCAATGTTTTGGCCTCAACAAGACAATTCCACAGGCTCCTCACTCTCTGCGTGAAGAAATTTCTCTTCATCTCTGTCTTAAATGGTCTGCCAATATCATTCAATTGTTTTGCAGGGTTCTGGGCTTGCTAGTTACTGGGAACATCCTTCCTGTGTTTACCTTTTTGTAATTCTGTTAGAATTTTATAGATTTCTATGATTCCCTACCTCCCCCACCTCCTGAACCTCATTCTTCTAAAGTCCAATGAATATAGTCCCAACTGATCAAGCCCTTCTTCATAAGCAAGTCCTACAATTCTAGGAATTAGCTTTTTTTTTCGCATCATTGAGATTTGAAGTGTTCTACCTGAGAATATAGTAGAAACATTTTTCACCAAGGCTCTCAAATCAGCATTGGATAACTATCTGAAAAGTGGCAAGTTGTAGAACTACAGCGAAAAGGCAGGGGAGTGAAATTAGCTGAGTTTGACGTGCCAAGAGCCAGGATAGACCTAGATGGTCACATGGTTTCCTTCTGTGCTGTAACCATTCTATGGATCTGTGTTGCTATCTTAGGTGAATGAGCAAAAGAATTGGCAGAGAAATCAATACCAAAAACCTTAACACACAACTGTGATGCTGGAAATCTAAAACAAGCAGAAATTGCTGAAGAAACTCAGCAGGTCCGGCTGCATCTACAGAGAGACAACAGACTATGCTTTCTCCAGCAATTTCCATTTTTATACCAAAAAATTTATTTGCCTGTATTAACCATTAAACCTTGGAAAGTATTGCTAAACTGTTATATGCAAATGCTTTACCCCTCATTTTACTTTGTAATTGGCAACAGATTGTATGTCTTTGTAAGTGGACACTTGCTTTGAAAGCATCTTAATATTGGGCAGTATAGTTTATAGGGTTAGAGGCAATGGTTTGTGACACGAGTCTATTTGAACTGCTTTACCAATGATGGCCGTGCCTTCAGCTGCTGAGCCCTGATTCTGGCATTTCACAGCTTTGTCTTCCTTTAAGGTATTCCTTTAAAGCTCCTCTTTGACCAATCTGTTAGTCACATGTTATCACACCTAGATTTGTGACTCATAGTTATACAGCATGACCACGCTGACCATGTTCCCAAACTAAACTAGTCCCACTTGCCTGCACTGGCCCATATCCCTTCAAACCTTTCCCATTTATGAACTTATTCAAATGTTGTCTTAAATGTTGTAACTGTACCTGCATCCACCACTTTCTCTGCCAATTCATTCCACACACAAACCACTTGGTGTAAAACAAAGATTTCCTCTCATGTCTTTTTAATCTTTTTCCTCTTATCTCCAAACTATGCCCCCTAGTTTTGAATTTCCCCCACCTTCGGGAAAAGAACTTTTGTCATTTACTTTATCTGTGCCCATCATGATTTTATAAACCTCAACCTCCTGCGTGCCAGTGAAAAAAGTCTCCAACTTGATGTGAACCTCTGTTAACCTTAAAGGTACTGTATAAATTAAAAATGCTGATGTTGAATTTCTTGCACTTTTTAAAAAAACTTTACAACTTTGATTTTCAAGGTATTTGCCGCAACAGCTTCAGAAATGTTTTGTTTCTTGATCTTTGCTAAGACAGAAAGTAAATGGATTTCAATCAAGACTCCCCTTTGTTGGCATCATAGTTTCTTGTTATATGGATTAGTTTAGTGTGTAATATGGATGAAAGTTAAGTCTTACATCCTATGCTAAACTCTAAGCATGTAACAATAGATTGGACTCCTGTGACCCACTGACAGTATCCCTCCTTTTGAGGCCAGGTTTCAAGTCCCACTTGCTCCAGAGCTGTCTCGTACATCTTGCTCGGTTAATTAAGAGTATCTGTAAATGGAAGGGTGTAGAATTAATGTCCCTATCTTTGAGCCAGGAGGCCTGAGTTCAAGTCCCACGTGTTCCAAAGAGTTGTGATGTCCTTAATTAGTCTGTTTAGAAAATATTTGCAATAATAAACTTTGACAATCCCAAGGCTAACCTTTGTGATTCAGAAGGCCATAATCATGAATTTACTGAAACAATATTAAATTTAAAGATACATAAATGGAAGGGCACAATTGTAGTTTCCCTACCTTTGAACCAGGAATTCTGGGTTCAAGTCCCACTTATTCCAGAGGTGTGCAATAACTCACTGAACAGGTTAATGAAAATAACTACAATGATTAAATCTGATCTCTGTTTCTACATTGATCATAGACATCACAACTTCAACTTTGAAGTACAGACACATTGATGATTGCTACCGTATACTCCTATTTATTCTTGAACAGTGCAATCAGGAGGGCAGCTTGGATGTCTCAAAAAGCACAGTTCCCCCCCTTCTGGCATTTTAAAAGTGCAATGTCTCTTCCTTCTGGGCGGCATGGTGGCTCAGTGGTTAGCACTGCTGCTTTACAGCGCCAGAGACCCGGGTTCAATTCCCGCCTCTGGCGACTGTCTGTGTGGAGTTTGCACATTCTCCCTGTATCTGTGTGGGTTTCCCCCGGGTGCTCCGGTTTCCTCCCACAATCCAAAAATGTGCAGGTTAGGTGAATTGGCCATGCTAAATTGCCCGTAGTGTTAGGTGAAGGGGTAAATGTAGGGGAATGGGTCTGGGTGGGTTGTGCTTCGGCAGGTCAGTGTGGACTTGTTGGGCCGAAGGGCCTATTTCCACACTGTAAGTAATCTAATCTAATCTTCTCTTATTCACCTATCCTTCCATTAAAGAACAAAAACTGGCAATTCAATTTGTGACAAGAGAACACTCATTGTATACCTATATCACGTTGCGTTAACTCAAATGTAATAATGCAGCTTTTCCTTGTCTGGTTGGTGCTCTGTAACCACAAATCTGTATCCAACAAGCTGCTCTAGAAACTCTATTCACATTTTGACAGCTGTGACAAATTCCACCATAGCAGCTAAGGCAATCCACAGAAGTCAAAACCATTTTTTTCTTATTATAAATGTCAATTGTCCATATTTCCTAATGTTAACTGATTCTTTGAAAAGAAAATCTGCACCTGCCTCTTTATCAAAAACTGATAGTTCTTCCTTGGGGCAATACCCTAAATCAACCACATTTCATTGTAATATATCCAGGAGTATTTGAGGTATTGTTTACAAATAGAAAGAGTAATGAACAGACACCTGTCTATCTACAGCTTTAGTTAGTTTGTTTATTTAATTTTTGAGCCTGATATTCTAAAACATCCACTATTGAACTTATAGGAAGTATTTCCTGGGTATCCAGGTAAATAATATTCACTGAGTAAATCTCATTTATTCCAATCTTGCAGCACAATCTATAGTCCCTACATCCATGGATACTGTATATGATTTTTGTGGTAAAAAGGTTTACATTGGGACCATTTCGTATAGTGTGAAGAGCATGCTCAAATGTAGATATTGTGTGACACATTTGTAATACCTACCTCTCTCTCTCCTCTGCCCCCACCCAATGCTAAAGTAAAAGGGTAGTATTAATCATGAAATTCACTGGTGTAAATTCTGTTCCTCTACTTACATGTCTTTTTCTATTTAATTTTAAAAGGTCTTTTGATCAAATTGGCGATCTACTTTCAAGATTATTTCTTATGTTCATTACATTTTCTGCTGGCTTTTAATTATTCTTACTTGGTCACTTATAGTGACAACGCACCTGTAAATTATGATTTCCTTTACAAAAGTAAAATACCCTCGCACAACACTCTGATAATCAAACTGCTGCAAACTCAGCAGTTCACAAAGATGGCAACGAGGAATCAGAAATAAGTGCTGGCCTTGTAAGTGAAGCCACATCCTGAGGGCGAATTTAGAAAGACTTGAACACACTGGATTCAAACCTTGTGTTTGGTGGCAGTGGCTGGAAACAGAGGATAGCTCAGCGATCAGAAAACGTAAGCTGCTGAGCAAAGCTACTACTTTAAGTTAATGCTATCAGTTCCTCCAAAGCCAACAGAGACATGCACTTTCCTTACTTGCTCCCAGTGCTGGAGCTCCTGTGGTGGTGCTGTTGGTCATATATGACCTTGAAGCCATTTTTATACAAGGACAGAAGTTTTTTTCTTTGGGTGGAGAATGTTTTCAATGCTTCAAAACCATTTCAAAAAGACTGACAGAGATATTAACCAGAATTGAGTGAATGCAGCTGTCAGGAAAGATTGAGCAAGCTGAGTTTTGATCTGGTGCATGTTTAGGAATTGTTTCCACTTTACAGCTGAGTCCAGAACAAGGAAGCACAAATATAAAGATCAAGCAACAGATCAAGTATAAAATCTTGAAGGAATTACTTTACATGTGATGCAAATGTGGATCTTGCTGCCATTGAAAGTGATTGAAGCATTGACACACAATGGGAGTCTCAATATGCATGAAACAAAGAGAATAGAGGAATGTTTTCAAGAGACCATTAGATGTAGTTCTTAGGGTTAAAGTGATCGAAGGATATGAGGCAAAAGCAGGAACAGCGTGCTGAGTGGGGTGATCAGCCATATCATTTTGATTGGCTGAGCAAACAAGAAGGGCTGAATGGCCTACTCCTATTTTCTATGTTTCTTTGTGAGGATAAGAGTTATTTAGTGTGTGAGGAGATCTGTGTTGGATATAAAAATGCCTGGCTGGACTAGATAAAAGGATAAAATTCTTTTGAGTAAGCAAATTCTGACTGATTGCAGAACAAGATAAAGTATTTTTAATAATATGCATTGTTGTACAAGAAATGCCCTGTAGAATTGCTTGTGCCACCTGCTACCAAGGCAAGGAATAGGTAGAGAGAGGAGTTGAACATGTGACGACAGGGATGGTGCAGGAGGGAGGGTTTTGGATTCCTGGATAATTGGGGCTCTTTCTGGGGAAGGTGGGTCCTCTACAAACAGGACGGTCTTCACCTGAACCAGAGGGGTACCAATATCCTTGGGGGGAAAATTTGAAAATGCTCTTCGGGTGGGTTTAAACTAATTCAGCAGGGGAAGGGAACCTAAATTGGAGTTCAAGTATACAGGAGGTTGAGAATAATGCAGTCAGAATAAAGGTGTCAAGGTTGCAAGATGGCACCAGCAAGCAGGAAGGTGGTTTGAAATGTGTCTACTACAATTCCAAGAGCATCCGGAATAAGGTGGGTGAACTTGCAGCATGGGTTGGTACCTGGGATTTCGATGTTGTGGCCATTTCGGAAACATGGGTAGTTCCAGAGATGGAACAGGATAGCAAAGATCATTTTCGATAGGAGCGAGAGTGACAAGGTAGTTGTTATGGGGTCTTTAACTTTCCAAATATTGACTGGGAATATTATAATTCAAGTACTTTAGATGGGTCAGTTTTTGTCCAATGTGTGCAGGGGGGTTTCGTGACATAATATGTCAATGGACCAACAAGGGGTGAGGCCACATTAGATTTGGTACTGGGTGATGAACCCGGCCAGGTGTTAAATTTGGAGGTAGGTGAGCACTTTGGTGCAATAGGGTTAGGGTTATCCTGTGTGGTTGCAGGGTCCCAAGGCAGAATATGAGGAGTTCTTCCTCCAGGCAACGGGTGGTAACGGTTTAGTGGTGGAGGAGGCCCAGGACCTGCATGTCCTTGATGGAATGGGAGGGGGAGTTGAAGTGTTCAGCCACGGGGCAGTGGGGTTGGTGGGTGCGGGTGTCCCAGAGATGTTCTCTGAAACAATCTGAAAGAAGGCGTCCTGTCTCCTCTATGTAGAGGAGACCACATCGGGTGCAATAGATATAGTAGATGACATTAGTAGAGATACAGGTAAATTTCTGACGGATGTGGAAGGATCTTTTTGGGTCCTGGATAGAGGTGAGGGGAGTGGTGTGGGTGCAGGATTTGCAATACCTGCGGTGGCAGGGGAAGGTGCCAGGAATGGGCTAGTGCAAAGTACTGGGCTAATGATAAGATTTTCAGTCATATGGATGAGCAGTGAGATATCTGTGTTCAAGTACCTAGATCCTTAAAAGTTGTCACCCAGGTTGATAGGGTTGTTAAGAAAGCTTACGGTGTGTTAGCTTTTATTGGTAGAGGGATTGAGTTTCAAGACCAAGGTCATGCTGCAGCTGTACAACACTCTGGTGCGGGGCCACACTTGGAGTATTGTGTACAGTTCTAGTCATCGCATTATAAGAAGGATGTGGAAGCTTTAGAAAGGAGAAGATTTACTCAGATGTTGCTTGGTATAGAGGGAAGATCTTATAAAGAAAGGCTAAGGGACTTGAGGCTGAATTTATTAGAGAGAAGAAGGTTGAGAGGTCACTTAATAGAGGCATATAAGATAATCAGAGGGTTAGATTGGGTGGACAGTGAGAGCCTTTTTCCTCGGATGGTGATGGATAGCATGAGGGGGAATAGCTTTAAATTGAATGGTGGTAGATATAGGACAGATGTCAGAGGTAGTTTCTTTACTCAGAGTAGTAGGGGCATGGAATGCACTGCCTGCAACAGTAATAGACTCCAACTTTAAGGGCATTTAAGTGGTCATTAGATAGACATATGGATGAAATGGAAAAGTATAGGTTAGATGGGTTTCGGGTTGATTTCATAGGATGGCGCAACATCAAGGGTTGAAGGGCCTGTACTGTGCTGTAATGTTCTATGTTCTAATTCTCTAACAGCAATTTTAAAAGATCAGTTAGTTGCACATTATTCACTTTGGCTTTCTGCAATCTCACAAAGACCTTCATCCCTTGATTGGGGTGGATTATCTGACTCGGGTGGATTATCATGTATTCTCCTCACAGTTGGCTGTCCAAAGAAATTCATCACTTTTTTTTTTTTTACCCCTGCTACACAACAAGCAAACTGTGAACCTCACCAACAGATCCATCATAGAGCCATGTGTATGTGACCTGTAGTCCAGCAAGATTGTCATTGCACCAGCACTTTTCTCCATTTTCTATACTAGCGGAAGCAATCCCTTGACTTTTGCCCTGTCAAGCCTCTTCAGAATCTTGTAGGTCTCCATGAGATCACCCCTCATTCTTCTAAACTCCAGACAATATTGACCCACTTTACCCATTCCTTTCTGTAGGACAGTTTTGTTTTTTTTAATCTCAGAAAATATGTCACTGCTCTAGAGGGAGTTCAACACAGGTTCATAAGACTTGTTCCTTGGCTGAGCGCACTATCCTGTAAAGAGAGTTTGAGTAAACCTACTCTTTTGGATTTTGAGGAATGAGAAGTGATCTCAAAGGATAGATGCAGGTAAAATGTTTTCCCTAAAACTCTCTTAGAAATAAGGGAGTGTCATAATAGGTCTAATATGGGAGTCTTTGTTACTCCAAGGTTTGTGATTACTGATTACCAGTGGCATACAGGATTATGGGATGGGCTGTGTAAAATGTTTGATCAGCCATCATCATATTGAACATCAGGGTGGACTTGATAAGCAAAATGGCCTGTTTCTGTTCCCATGTTCCTGTCCTTTCATCCCAGGAACCAGTTTAGTGAACCATCATGTTGCTGAACAAAGAGACCTTGGAGTGTAGGTTCATAGCTCCTTGAAAGTAGAGTCACAGGTAGATAGGATAGTGAGAGTCGCAGATAAATAAGATAGTGAAGTAGACGATTGGTGTGCTTTCCTTTATTGGTCAGAGTATTGCGTACAGGAGTTGGAAGGTCATGTTGTGCGTCTACAGGGAGTTAGTTAGGCCACTTTTGGAATATTGCGTGCAATTTTGTTTTCCTTCCTATCAGAAGGAAGTTGTGAAACTTGAAAAGGTTCAGAAAAGATTTACAAGGATGTTGCTAGGGTTGGAGTATTTGAGCTGTAGGGAGAGGCTGAATATGCTAGGGCTGTTTTCAGTGGAGCGTCGGAGGCTGAGGGGTGACCGTATAAAGGTTTATACAATCATGAAGGGCATGGATAGGGTAAATAGATAAGGTGTTCTCCCTGGTTTGTGGGCCTCCAGAAGCAGAGGTCATATGTTACGGTGAGAGGGGAAAGATGTAAAAGAGACCTAAGGAACACCTTTTTCATGCAGAGGGTGGTATGTGTATGGACTGAGTTGCCAGAGGAAGTGGTGGAGGCTTGTACAATTGCAACATTTAAACGGCATCTGGATGGCGATGTGATAGAAAGGGTTTGGAGGGATATGGCCTGGTTCCGGGCAGGTGGGAGACTAGTTTGGGTTGGGATATCTGGTCGGCATGGATGGGTTGGACCGAAGTGTCTGTTTTCCATGCTGTACATCTCTTTGACTCTGTGACTCTAATTTAGAAATGACAATAATTTAACATGCACTGTCAAATAAATAAATGTTTTACGTTATTAAATTGTAGCATACAGTAAGTTGAAAGCTTGCAATTTTGAAAATGAATAATAAAGAACGAAGAACAGAGAAAATCCCAGCACAGGAGCAGGCCCTTCGGCCCTCCAAGCCTGAACCGATCCTGATTCTCTAACTAAACCTGCCGCCAATTTTATAAGGATCTGTATCCCTCTGCTTCCTGCCCATTCATGCATCTGTCTAGATATATCTTAAATGATGCTCCCACAAATACTCCAAATATGCTCCGATTAGAGCCTTGTAAAGACTCAGAAATCTGTCCCTGAGTTAATATTCAAGTCCTCTCAAAAGAAATACCATCACTTTATTTGTCTTTCTGACCGGATAGGCTACCCGAAACAATGAACATATTATGGACATTAATAATCTTATCATGGAGTTTCAAAAATGAACAGTGATTAAAGCATGCTGGCAAATGGATCCCAGGCTTGTCTAAAGTCTCTGTGTTAATCCACATGCTGCAGAACCCAGACAGGCTGCAGCTCCCTATAGACGCTTTGCAAACAAACCTGACAACGACAGACACTGCAATACCCTCCTGAAGATGGACTTTAATGGGACATTGGAATGTCGCCCTTGGACCATCAATATACCAGCCCCTGGTTGAGTCTGATTTATCAGGGTAAATTAACCTGATCAGTCCACTGGCATTTCTTCCATACCCTCCCAAGGGATTGAAGACTTGGAAGGATACGAATCACCTGAAAACCCCACAGAGTGTGGTAACTGAAGAATAACCACTGAGAAAGAAGACAATTCCAAGACCACCGGAAGAATAACAAGGCATCACCAAGTCTGTCTCTATGCTATTGGTTTCCTTAGAATAATGGTGTCAAACAGCTGGAATAATGTTAGTGCTTTTGATGGACGATGCTTGCACTGAACATGTGAATTATCCTGGATGTTTTCAGAGATGGCTGGGCTGTCCTAGATTGAGTAAGTGCTGATACTCCATGGGATGATGCTGGTTAGGAATCTCGCCACTTACTGAGCACAGTTCGATGGAACAAACCAACAAGTCCCATTGGCTCGTGCTTCACAATATAACAAAGCTTTCATGGCTGCCACCACATGGAATCATGTAATAAAGACAAGGCCCATCGAGTCTGCACCATCCAGTGCTGATACAAGTGTTTTATACATTTTGTGAGGTTACATTCCTAAACCATCCTCCCAGGCAATGCATTCTTGACACATATCATCCTCTGGGTTCAAAACAGAAATTGCTCCACAAATCCTCTCTTAGTATCTTCTTTTTCATTTCAAACCTATGTACCCTTGTTTTTGACGTTTTGACTAAGGGGAACAGCTATTTTCTGTTCACTCTGCTCATACCTCACATGCTCTTATACACCTCTGTTCGGTTCACCCCTCACCCTTCTCTGCTCCATAAGAAAATCTAGCCTATCTTCATGGTTTGAGTTCTCTCTTGTCTTGTTACATCTTCCAAAGTGCAGTATCTCACATATTTCAGTGTTACCGTTCATCAGTCATTGATCTGACCATCTGAAAATCCGTTTGTACCTTCTTGTAACCAACGCGTTTCTGCTCACTATGACCCACGCGGCTAATCATTTTGTCATCTACAACATGGCTTATAATTCTCCAACATCCCCTCCATCTCCCACATTCTTATCATCATCATTTATGAATGTCAGAAACAAACCTTGATTTTCTTCCTGTTCGACAGATGTTGTTGCAGAATTGGGAATTCCAGTCTCTTGTTTATCCTATTTTGGTGAATTTACAGCGTGAATCAGTTGTGGTATTTTGTGAGGGAGCCACAAATAGTATTTTGGACATGGAGCTGAATTCTGCTTTAATACCCCGTCCCTCCGCATGTATTTTTCTTAAGGCTTGGAAATCATCAACTTTGGGCTAGCTTTTGGCACCTTGCCCTGCAAAATGTCCATTTGATGTGGGCCTGGAGCTTATTCTTTACAATATTCGCTGCAGTAGTCAGAGCTGAAAGATCTTTTTCATTTGCAGGATGGACACAGGCTCATTCATTAACTTTGTTTGAAAGAGCTAAAGCAATGATGATAGAGGTTGATTTAAATTCTGGATTATAAACACATTACAGAAGATCAAGTCACGTTCTCATTTCTACGTTGAATTGGAAGCAAATTAAAAGAACAAACACCAACCGATTTGAACATTGTTTAAAAAATGATGTCATGAAGTAATGCATTAAGGAAGACCATGCATCAGTTTTCTTTTGAATATTGTGAGCATATTGTTCAAACGAACAGTGTTCTTGAAGTGGTGGAGGCTGGTACAATTACAACATTTAAGAAGCATTTGGATGGTTATATGAATAGGAAGGGTTTGGAGGAATATGGGTCGGGTGCTGGCAGGTGGGACTAGATTGGGTTGGGATATCTGGTCGGCATAGACTGGTTGGACCGAAGGGTCTGTTTCCATGCTGTACATCTCTATGACTCTTGGAGATCAAAACTGCATGCAGTATTCCAAATGAGGTCTCACCAAAAATGTGCCAGTTGTACCATGAATTCCTTGTTCCTGTATTCCAATGAATTGCAATAAAAGCCAACATGCCATTTGTCTTCCTTGTTGGTGGTACCTGCAGGCCAATATTTCTATATTCTTTGTACAAGCACACCATATCTCTTTGAACAGTATTACTTCAACATTTCTCAAGTTTAAAAAAAAAGTGATTTTCCATTCTTGAGACCACAGTAAATAGTTTTACCTTACTGTGCAATTCCATTCTGATTGGCAGTTTTTTAGATTAGATTAGATTACATTACAGTGTGGAAACAGGCCCTTTGGCCCAACAAGTCCACCCCGACCCCCCGAAGCGCAACCCACTCAGACCCCATTCCCCTACATTTACCCCTTCACCTAACACTACGGGCAATTTAACACTGCCAATTCACCTGACCTGCACATGTTTGGACTGTGGGAGGAAACCGGAGCACCCGGAGGAAACCCACGCAGACATGAGGAGAACGTGCAAACTCCACACAGTCAGTCGCCTGAAGCGGGAATTGAACCTGGGTCTCTGGCGCTGTGAGGCAGCAGTGCTAACCACTGTGCCACCGTGCCGCCCACAAACATTGTGCCCCGTGTGAGGATTGATCTCACGACCTTCAGATTATGAGATTGACACGCTGCCTACTGCGCTAACAAGGCTATCTACAGCAAATGATTGCAATAGTTCCAGAAGGCAGCTCACCACCACCTTCTCCAGGGGCAGTTAGGGATGGGCAATAAATGCTGGCCAGCCAGCAACACCCATGTCAGCAAACTTAGATAAATTATTCTCTGTCTAAATCGTTGATATAGATTCAAAATCCATGGCTCCAGCTGATCCTTGTGGCACACAACTGTTCATCCATCTTGAAAATGCCCCATTTATGCCCACACTCTGCTTTCATATTGTCTATATTACCTCCACTTCATGAACCCTTGCCAATTAAACTTTTGTGTGGCACAATATTAAACATCTTTTGGAAATCCAGGCAAACTAGTGCTGGTTCCCTGTTAATCGATCCTACTAGATAGTTCTTTGGGGGAAAAGAAAATCACCAATATATCTGTCAGACAGACTTCTCTTTAGCAAACCGTGCTATTTGCTTTAGTCATACTCAATGCATTGTTAATACATCCTCAATTAGTCCAGATTTTTCCCATTGACTGATATAGGCCAGTTAGCCTGACGGTTCTCAGTTTCCCCTCTCTCTCCTTTTTTGAAAAGAGGTGCAACATTTGCCATCTTCCATGCTGATGGTGTTATCAGCTTAGCGTACATTCAGACTGCTTATCTAAAGCATGCACAGATAGTTAAACTTTAATGTTTTAAGACAGCAAACATATGGAAAGTATTATAAGTTGATAACTTTATTGGTTAAATAAGGAAAGTGCCTCTTAGCTGTTAAATTGAACGTATTGGATCGGAAAATGCTGATATCTGATTTTCTTATTCATGTGCAATGCAAAGTAAAGTGTTGCTCATTTTCTTTCAACTAGGTTCTATATGGTGCTGATCCAAGGCCTGCAGATAAATGATTACATTTGCCGCCCAGTTTTGGCTAGTATCATCCTGAACTCTCCGGCTTTGTTTTGCTCTGATCTGAAAGGCATCGATGTTTTAGTCCCCTATTTCATTTCTGCATTAGAGACAATATTGCCTGACCGGTAAGTTTACCAACTGTTCTTAAGGAACCACAGTTCGAATTGTTCTGTTAACCAATTTTCTTCCTTATTCTGTAATTCCAGTAGCATAGAATATCCGATGGGACCTTGTCCAATAAGTAGTTAAAGGTTTGAGAGCCTCATTTGAGTGTTGTCTATCTATTTGACCATATGACATCACAACCAACTTTAATCTGCTGTTGTGAACACTGACTTTCTCTAGGGATCACTGGTTTCATAAGTAGCAAGAATCTTGGCCACAGGCTCCTTTAGTAGTACCCTGACGCAGATGACCTACCTGCCTAAACCAGCGGTTCTAATAGCACTGTCTGTGTTTGTAAATGGAAGACAAATAATCTTTTGTGTGTTCTCTTTCTTTCTCTATTGTCAGAATGTAGACATTTCTACATCTGCTTCCTGTTTGACGCAACAGGCAATGTGGGGAGGCAATGGTATTATCGCTAGCCTGCTAATGCAGAAACTCAGCTCTGGGAATCTTGGTTCAAATCCATAGCAGATGGTGGAATTTCAATTCAATAAAGCATGTGAAATTAAGAGTCTAATGACGGCCATGAGCCCAATGTTGATTGTTGGAAATACCCATCTGATTCACCTAAGACCTTTAGGGAAGGAAATCTGTCATCCTTACCTGGTCTAGACTACATGTGACTCGTGACCCACAACAATGTGGTTGACTAAACTGCCCTCTGGGCAATTAGGATGGGCAATAAATGCTAGACTAACCAATGATTTTCACATCCTGTGAATACATATTTTTTAAAATGCTCAATTTTTGAGATGCAACATCCAAATATACAAATGAATGCGTAAAGAGCAGAATGTTATTTGTCAAACATGAATCAGGAAACTGGATAATAACTTGACTCAGCCAGTCATGAGCACAACAGAGGACAGGCTAGTGGTACACTTTCTGTATCCTCAACACCTCTCTGGAACCCAAAAGGCATCACTCCAGGGTAAGATGGAATACAGTCTCTATTTGGCTGGATCAGTGCAGCTACAGTATTATTCAAGTTTGAAACCATACGGAAGAAAGCCTCAGCTTGATTAATATATCAGATACAAAAAAAACTGCAGATGCTGGAATCCAAAGTAGACAAGCAGGAGGCTGGAAGATCGCAGCAAGCCAGGCAGCATCGGAAGGTGGAGAAGTCGATGTTTCGGGTATAACACTTCTGCAGGAATGGAGGTGGGGGTTGGGGAAGCTACAGATATGAGGGTGGTTTTGGGTTGGGAGAGGGGTGGAATGGTGAGGTAAGTGATAGGTGAACGCAGGAGGTGGGTCTGACCTGATTGGTATATCATGCATTGCCAGCACTTCCAGGTACTACAAAGGCAGTATCGCAGTATCATGTATCATCTGCGAGATGTACTATCACAATTCCCAACGGACTCATTGACATCCTCTTTGAAACCACGAAACATTTGGGGAGTAGATGCATCAGAACGCCACAAACTCAACATTCCCCTCTAGGTCACACAGGACATAATGTTGGCCATTCATACATGATCATTATCAAAATCCTGGAGTTTCGGACCCTATGGAAGCACCTACACCCACAGCAGTTTAAGAAGGTAGCAACCCACCACTTTCTCAAGGAAATGAAAAAGACTATCTCTTTTTTAATATGCAAATCCTGATTGCATTTGTTCAACTGCAATGTAACTCAGTAATTTAAGGACTACTTTCTACTCCCCACTTCATAAAACTGCTTGATGTTGAATAGATTGGATGGTTAGATAATGGCATGTTTCTGTGCTGCTTAATTCTATTTTAACTTGGATGTTAAAATAATGCATATTTTAAATAGTTTAATCAAGGCCAATCTTCCCTTTGTTGTGTTTGGTTTTAAAGATTTACAATTTTAGAAACTACCTTGTCAGAAACACTACAATATATCCTGTAGACTGGTTTAAGTGATTATTTCAAACCTAGCTATTGACTCTAAACTGGGAAATGTGGCAGACTGAAGGAGGGTATGGACTGGTGAAATGGGAATACAAGTAGCAGATGAATTTGAATTCAAAGAAATGTGAAGTGATTGGGCTTTTGTTGACTAGAGCAGTGGTACATGGGGATACCAGTTGATCTGGTGTTGGATCTCTTTGTCTCTAGTGACTTTTGGAATATTCATTATGTCAGATTGATGTGAGATTTGTTTTGGCAATAGTTATGGACTGACCAACTCCTTGCACAGTCAATTAAAGAGATTAAGATGGCTTGCAAATCCCCATGCAGGGTAAGTGATGACACTGCAGTCATCCAAATACAAAAGTGCTAGTGTACAGATCAGTGGCTCATTGCAAGGAAAAGGAGTCCAGGAATGGCACTGTGTATCAGTGACAGAGTATGAGTGACATTCCACCAGCGAAGCCCCTGCATCCTCCGAATTCGTTGAATAAATATTAATATCCTTGAAATCAGATCTACAAGCATTCCAACCTCTTGCTAGCTCACACAATGTATTGTGAATAATGAACACTAAATATCTAATTAACAGGTATCAGAGAAGGAGTCAATGCATTTAATACTGACTCAAAATGTAGACATAGCTTCATTTGTATAGCAGTGTCGAAATATGTTTTGAAAAATCCAATGTTTGAGCAATTGATTGTATTGTGTTTTTATTCTACCCCCTCTTTTGTAGAGAACTCTCAAAGTTCAAAGCATATGTAAATCCCACTGAACTTAGAAGAGCATCTATCCACATTCTACTGTCAATGCTGCCTCTTCCCCATCACTTTGGGACAGTTAAAGCAGAGGTATGGTTCTTTATGCTTAAATGTTGTGAAGACTCCCTACTGGGTAGTGAAGAAAATAAAATGCCAACACAGATTTACTTCCTGATGAGTGGTGCACAACAGGTTTTGAATTTTATTGGCGAGAAATGTTGCTTTTGAAATGTTTAACTTGTCTTTGCTTCAGTTGAGTTGCCTGTAGAAATAACTTTAAGCAATAAGGAATTTCTAACAATGCAGCATGACATTGAACCTCATGCAGAAGCTTCAGTTCTTTGGCAGAAAGGTTGTGTTAATTTTATACAAATTATGTTTATTGTTATATTCTTTTACCTTTTAATGATTCCAGTTTGTATAGATCAGAAAGTTCCCAACTTTAATCCTCAGGCTTTGTTGCAGTAATTGACCTCAGCCGGACAGCGATTAGGAACCTGTAATTGCTCCTAGTTATGAAATAGAGACAGATTTCTGCTTCTGATTAACATAATCTCTGTTCTTTTTAACAAAGTATGGGTGGGTAGGGCAGGACTGTCCTTGGCTGCAGTGTTCCCACAGAATGAAAGCTCGCAAAAACTCTGACTGTTGGGGGGAAAATATCTGACATTCCAGGAAGGTCAGTCAAGTTGCAGCCAGTGCGAAAAATGCAGTGATAAAAATTCTGGAAAGGCAAGTTAAAATAAATAAAATTAATAGGATTGTTAGCAGAGCCCACATGCTTTTCTTTTTTTTTCTGTCTAGGTACTTTTGGAAGGAAAGTTCAGTAACGAAGATTCCTCATTACATGACAAGCCAGTTACCTTCCTCTCTCTGAAACTGCGGCTTGTCAATGTGTTAATTGGTGCCCTACAGACTGAAACCGATCCTAACAATACACAAATGATTTTAGGTTGGTAGGGATCCTATTTGGCTCATTACCAGATTTATAGCTGCTAAATATTTTAATCAGTTATCAAAAACATGTTTTCCTTTCAGGTGCCATGTTAAATATTGTTCAAGATTCTGCACTTTTAGAAGCAATTGGTTCTCAGACAGAGCTGGTAAGTTAATGAACAGCTGTGGTACGTTTGAAACCTTTGAACGAGGCTATTGTCGATGATAAATTTTTCTTCTATAATTGCAAAATTTCTCCTTACTGAATATAACATTCTATCCTTTGGGTCATTTGCGTTCTCATCAGTTTAAATACTTAAACCGGAAATGTTTGCATCTCTTGAATTCTGTGCTGTATATTTACAGAGTGTTGGTGATAGCACTCATGTGTCACTCAAGAGTCACAGTCGAAACAGCAGTGGTATAAGTATGACCAGCACGGGTAGCTCAGAGGCCACAACACCAGACAGTGAAAGACCAGCACAGGCTCTTCTGCGGGATTATGGTGAGAGATGTGTGATATTACAAACATATTCTGATTTTACTGTTCACCTTGATGAACTAAGTCCTGTTAAAAGCAAGCTGTTGGTTACTCTGGCATGTAATTATTTTGAGTATATTCTGTTACAAGTATAGAGCACCCAATTACTGTGTTGTAGTTTCTAAGCAGTTATGGGAATAACTTTTTGTCAGCAAATTTCCTAAGTAACAGTTGTATTCAGACATTTTTTTGTGAAGTATCAACGGTCCAAGTGCTAACCAAGCACCCAGCCTTTGATACAAGGCTAAAGGATTAATAAAAGCATGGGATTGCAATAACTGAGGGCAAGCAAAGAGATGTCTAAAGTCCAAACAATATAGTTTCAATAATCCATTCAGGTCTTTACACACCTGTCATTTTTGTTGTCTTTTGATGGATGGGCTGAATGATGCTCATTGTTAGGAACAATACTGGATGAGGCTCCTGGAAATAACTGTTCCACTGATCACAAAGCTGAATTTTAGTCAGGCAATTTTCAGTATGCTGAAGGAGTTGCCTACTTATCTATCTTCTGTCATATTAAGAGGACAAAGCTGAAACGGAAGCTCTTTGCTTGATTCAGCTGCTCGATCCTGGGTAAAATCAAAGGTGTGATCCAGAACAGATTGGTAGGGTTGATAGTTATGTGTCAGACAAGATGAGACCAAGTCCTATGCTAGAGGATTACATCAGTGCATTGTTGAGGATTTGTTGTAGTTTGTAGATGAGAGATTAACTGTGGTGCCACCTATCCCCACTAGGGATATAAAAGCTGCCAATGCACTATTCAACACAACAAAAGGAAAGTTCTCATGTCTTGTCTGTTAATTGGGTGCTGCATTTCCTACACTGTCACAGAGATGATGTTTCAAGAGGGATATCTTTCTGTGAATTATTTTGGATTGTCCTGAGAAAATGAGACCTGTTCCACAACTGGAAGGACTCCCTATCTAGTGTAGATTTAAATTCACTGGAAAAGAACAGTATAAGTACATTATGTACTGTTTTAAGAAGTACACTCTAAATAGATTTAAGGAGAGATGCTCCAATATCATCACTGAATTCAGTCCCTCCTGGTGTAGCTCCAGGTTTTCTGTTTGTAAAATGATTGTTTTTAAAGAAACTTTTTATAACAACTAGAGTCATGTATTGATGCTCACAAGTGTGGGGATTGTCAGAATTACAACAAAGCATGTAGCTGCATCCCCAAGGACAATTGCTAATACTCTCTGGCCCAGTTGCTGTGATTCATATATCTAATTTTATTTTGTTTTCCTGAAATTTGCAAGTTGTTCAACCTTTTCAAATGAAGTCAATTGGAAGAAAAATGTCTGTTGTCTAAGTGTGTGATTTTGATCATCGAAGAGAATGGTTTAATTTTGAAATGTTTAACTTGTCTTTGCTTCAGTATTATAGGGCCAGCTGCATTGCCTGTAAAACTAACTTTAAGCAATGAGGAATTTCTAACAATTCAGCATGGCATTGAACTGCATGCAGGAGCTTCATAATTACAATAAGTTCTTGGGCAGTAAGGTTGTGTGTAATCAGATGTGCAAAGCAGAATCACAATAAAAGAATTAACTTGAACAGTTGCAATGTATTGCATAGAGTTTGAAACCTAGTGATCTTGTGTCAGATCCTGCTACTTAGGAACTTTATATGTAGCTCCACATTATGTACGTGACTTAAACGTATCTTTATGGTTTCAGAGAGATGGTGCACCGAGTTCTTTGCATGAAGCTGATTTACTTGTCAGCGCGAGAGGCAGTTGCAGCTTGCTGCACCATTTGGGTCTTGTGGCCATTAAACTATAATGCAATGAAGAATAGAAATGGGGCCCAAGGGTTCTGCAGTTCTGTTGGCAAATTGCTATGGATTTATTTAATTTGGAAAAGCATTTATGTGGATTCAGCAGTAATTAAATCTTCCAGGGTGCATTTGAGCTGTTGAAAGTTTGAGATCTGATGCACATTCATTGTGGTCTCTCAGTCATTTAAAGAATGCCACAAACTGAATCACTTCCGTAAATGTAGTGTCACTGTTGACAAAGCACAGCTGTAAATGTTTTATCTCAGGACATTTTTAGAAATTGCAGCTGATGACTTTCAAAATTTTTTGCTTTAAATTTTCACCAAGTCCTGTGAGGTATTGAGTGAAATATATATCAGTATGTTTTTTTTAAAAGAAAGCTGCAGTTTTGAAACGATTCTGTGAAGAGAGAGATTGAAAGGAAATGTGTCAATTGTTGTACAATCAAGTTTTGAGAAGATTTATTGGTCAGGTTGAGGTTCTGGATGTAGGTTTGCTTGCTGAGCTGGAAGATTCGTTTTCAGACATTTTGTCACCATACTAGGTAACATCTTCAGTGAATCTCTGGTGAAACACTAGTGTTGTGACCTGCTTTCTATTTATGTGTTTAGGTTTCCTTGGGTTGGTGGTGTCACTTCCTGTGGTGATGTAATTTCCTATTCTTTTTCTCAAAGGGTGGTAAATGGGGTCCAAGTTGATGTGTTTGTTTTTAATTCCAGTTGGAATGCCATACTTCTAGGAATTCTTGTGTGTGTCTCTGTTTGACTTGTCCTAGGATGGATGTGTTGTTCCAGTTAAAGTGGTGTCCTTCCTCATCTATATGTAAGGATACTAGTGAGAGAGAGTCATGTCTTTTTGTCTAGTTGATGTTAGAACATTTTTGAAGTATGTGTTGGAGTGACCTTGCTTATCATAGTATGGAACTGTCCCACAGAAGGAAATCATTTGAGCATATAGGATTACGTTTAAAACTGCTTTATGCTGAATGGTTTTTCATTATCAATAACAAAAGCAAATGCATTGTATCCAAGTTTGCCCTTTCACAAATCTGATAACAGGACAAGGAAGGCAATAAGAACTTCTGTCTTCTTGGCTGCACTCCATTAGCTAAATAAAAAAAGTTTTCTTTTGTGCTGTAACCATTTTTTCCAATTTTTAATTGTTTTAGAAACCACCGTTCTAGAGACAGCAAAACTGTCAAAGGCCTAGAGAAAGCAACAATAATATGAAAGGCCTACATTGGGTTAAAAATCTCCATCTAAAATCACATTTCATTGCACTGTGTCTTACCTTTTGCTCCCTTATTTAGTTGTATGCTGTTTTCCTCTTCCATTTGGTATCTGTATAGAGCTGAGTTATTTTTATTGTCCCAAGCCCTTTCCCTTTCAAGAAACGTCTGCTAACTTAAAGGATGTAACCTTTTTATCTTTTATCGTTTTATTCATTTTTTTAAATCAGTTTTTTTTTAATCAACTGTTTAACTTAAAAGTTTAGTGACATTTAAATGAGACCCCAGATAATAACATTAAATGTGGTATGGACTTATGAAAGAGAACAGGAACTATTCATTTTCCACATCTAAAACTTAACAGACTTGAAAGCTAACGATGCTCATTTTAAAACTATTAAAATTGCACTTGTGCTTTTCTGCAGATTCTGATCATGAATAATCTCCAGATAACGCAAGTTTAGCATGTTGGCAGTTGTTTAAATTCCGTGTAGACTGAACCCATGGCCTTGCCATCACACTGCTGTCAGGTTCCTTAGACCTGGCAAAGATGGATCTTATCCCTTGCACAGGAGTTCCTACACCACACACAGGGTGGGGCTGAGAGAGCACTCTTGTGATGAGGCCATAGATACCAAGGCTGCCAAGTAACAATTGCAGCCCAAGCTAGCTTTATTGAGTCTTTTGAAGACGTAATGAAGAGAATTGATGAGGGCAGAGTGGTGGATATGAGCTATATGGACTTCAGTAATGCGTTCAACAAGGTTCCTCATGATAGACTGGTTAACAAGGTTAGATCACATGGATTACAGGGAGAACTAGCCATTTGAATGCAGAACTGGCTCAAAGGTAGAAGACAGAGGTTCGTAGTGGAGGGGTTGCTTTTCATACTGGAGGTCTGTGACCAGTGGTGTGCCACAAGGTTTGGGAATAGAAGTTGGGAGATTATGTGGCAGTTGTACAGGACATTGGTTAGGCTACTTTTGGAATACTGTGTGCAGTTCTAGTCTCCCTGCTACATGAAGGATGTTGTGAAACTTGAAAGGGTTCAGAAAAGATTTACAAGAATGTTGCCAGGCTTGGAAGGTTTAAGCGATAAGAAGAGGCTGAATAGGCTGGGGCTATTTTCCCGGAGCGTCGGAGCTGAGGGGTGACCTTTTAGAGATTTATAAAATCATGAGGGGCGTGGTTAGGGTAATTAGATACGGTATTTTCCCAGGGGAGTGGGGATCCAAAACTAGAGGGCTTTGATTTAGGGTGAGAGGGGTAAAATTTAAAAGGGACCCAAGGGGCAACCTTTTCACGCAGAGGGCGGTGTGTGTATGGAATGAGCTGTCGGACGAAGTGGTGGATGCTGGTGCAATGACAACATTGAAAAGGCATCTGCGTGGGGTATATGAATAGGAAGAGTTTAGAGGGATATGGGCCAAATGCTGGCTAATGGGAGGAGACTAGGTTAGGATGTTTAGCCAGGATGGATGATGTGGACTGAAGGCTCTGTTTCTGTGCTGTACATCTCTATGACTCTATGCACATAGACATGAATAGACTGGAGCCTCAAAGATGACCTGGAATCAATTAGATTAGTTTGGTGTGGACACCACCTCAACCCACACCAGAATGCAATTTGTAGCTCAACGCAAATGTCTCAGTGAACAGACTTGGCCAAAAAGCACAGAGTTAGTGGTATATGTCTACGAGGGATGTTCCTCAGAACCTTGCATTAAACCCACAGTCCTGCATTCCCCTGGTTTGCTCTTATTCCACGTTATCTTTGCTTTAACAAAATCAAAGTGTACATTTCTCTCAATTTAAAAAGGAAGAGAGATTACATTTTTATAAAGCATGTTTTATAACCTAAGGATATTCAAAAGAACTTGGCTTTATGCGTGGGAGATCATAAATTTGTTAAGAGTTCTTTGGTGAAGTGACCAGGAAGATTGACAATAGAAAGGTGGTTGACGTAGTCTATATGGATTTCAGTAAGGCCTTTGATAAGGTTCCACATGGTCTGCTGCTCTTGAAAGTTAGATCGCATGGAATCCAGGGGGTACTGGCAAATTGGATACACAATTGGCCTGTTTGTAGGAAGCAGAGAGTAATAGTGGAAGGATGCTTGTCAGACTGAAGGCCTGTGACTAGCTGAGTACCTTGGGCCTATTACTGTTTGTTCTCTATATCAATGATTTGGAAGAGATTATAGAAGGCATGGTTAGTAAGGTTGCAGATGATACTAAAATAGGTGATATCATGGACAGTGAGGAAGGTTATCGGAAATTGCAGCAGGACCTTGATCAGCTGGGGAAGTGGGCAGAGAAATGGCAAATGGAGTTTAATATAGCTAAGTGTGAGATCTTGCATTTTGGAAAGTCAAATCAAGGTAGGGGTTTCATGGTGAGTGGTACAGCCTTAAGGAGTGTAGTGGAACAGAGGGACCTTGGAGTTCAGGTGCACAGTTCTCTGAAAGTGGGGTCATAGACAGGGCAGTGAAAAAGGCTTTTGGAACACAGACCTTCATTAGTCAAGGCATTGAATATAGAAGTTGGGAAACTATGTTGCAGTTATACTGGACATTGGTGAGGCTGCACTTTAAGTATTATGTTCAGTTTTGGTCACATTGCTATTAAACTGGAGGTTATTAAACTGGAAAGAGTGCAGAATGAATTTACAAGGATGTTGGCAGAACTCAAGGGTCTGAGTTATCGTGAGAGGTTAGACAAGGTAGGACTTTTTTCTTTAGAGCTCTGAAGACTGAGGAAGGGGAATCTTTATAGAAGTGTTTAAAATCACAAGAGGCATGAATAGGATGAATGTACTCAGTCTTTTTCCCAGGGTTGGATAAGAGAGGACTAGAGGGCATCAGTCTAAAGTAAGAGGGAAAGGATAAAAGGGAACCTGAGGGGCAACATTTTTACACTGAGGGTGGTACGAATATGAAATGAGCTGTCAGCAGAAGTGGTTGAGATGGGTACATGAACAATATTTAAAAGGCATTTGAATAAAAACATGGATAGGAAAAGGTTAGAAGGATATGGGCCAAGTGCAGGGAAATGGAGTTAGCGTGGATAGCATGGGCCAAAGGGCCTGCCTCAGTGCTCCATGACTCAATTACTCTATAACCTCACAACCAGTGAGGAATTTCTGAAATATAGTTGTCATTGTTTTATAAGAAGCCATTCTCTATATAGCAAGCTTTCACAAACAACAATAATAATTGCTTGATAATGTTTTGCACAATGTTAGTTGAGGGACAAATTCTGACCAGTGTGCACAAGATATCACTCACCCCTTTGAATTGGTGCTAACCCCTCTCCCCAGTACTGTGCTAGACGGTCAACTAGATATCCGCCTCAGTGCCAACAACTTCATACCAGGTTCAGAAATATTTGAAACTATCTAGTGATTGTTCTTGTGAAGGACCTGTATCAGGTTTATTCACCTAATTTCCCCCCACCCCCAACCACCATCTTGGCTTTCTTAGTTGAGAAAGTAGTTTGCATCAACTGTACTAAAGAAAGTGTCCAATTATGTGAGACTGACTTGTAAAATTCTGTGAATGCCGATCCCTTGTTGAATGTTTTCCATAACAAATTTTAAAATGCCTGAAATGACTGATCAACTGAAATAGTCATTTCATGTAACGTGTATATAAACAGCATTGTAGTATTGCATGTTGAGTTAATTTTGTTCTTTGTTTTGTATGTCTCCCTTCCCAATAGGTTGTCCAGGTATTTGTGTCATGAAAACTATTTGTCAAATTAAATTCATATGTCAATTGTGTTTATCACCATACAAATTAAATTTCCTGTTTTAAAGAGTGCAAAGTATACACCTATTTCAAATAATACTTTGTATTTGATTGGCACTTGATAAATCTATATCCCTTTAACTGTTTTACTTTGCTTTTTCATTCCAAATTTTACGTTCTTTCTACACTAGCTACATGTGGATTCCTTTTTGCCTTTCGTGGCTAACTTTTTTTGGGGGTCTGGGCATCACTTACAGCCCCTTGTCCCAGATTTGTCAATCCTCTGCATCTGTGTGAAACAGAGGTTGAAGAACTTTTGTTGCACTAATTTAAATATTACCTCAACAAATAGAATCAAGATTCTTTTTGTTTGATGGAAAGAAGAAGAACATTTATTCATTCCTTTAACATCTTGGACCACAAATGGAATTGTACCAACATTGCATACTTTAATGGTTTTAATTTAACCTATTTTTCTAATTACCTTGTTCAGAGATAGTATTAAGCACCTCCAAAGCAGGTGGTACTTGAGTCCCAGGGGTATTGACACTATCACTGTGCCACAAGAGGGTCCCTAAATTATTCAGCAACCTTTCTCTATTTGTTCATGGGATCTAAATAGTGTTGGTTAAGCCAGCATTTGTTGCCTTTCCCTCATTGCCCTGGAGCAGATGATGGTGAGCTATCTCCTTGCACGGTTGCAGACCTTGGGGCTTGGAGACATCAACAATGCTGTCAGGGTTCAAGTTCCAGGATTTTGACCCAATGACAGTGAAGAAATGGGGATAGAAGTCCAAATCAAAATGCCTAGGAAGCATAGGACCCAAGTGATTATCATTTCTGACTCTCTTTATAAAATCTTTTTCATGAAATAGTATGGTGCTAAATGCATGATGACTTAATTAAATTTGATTGGTTCTGGGCTCATTTTACTGTTAATTACTATTTCTGGCTTTCTGTAGAACTGAAAGGCTGTTCAGATGTAATGTGTGACTTAAGGTGTTTCAATACAGATTCCATTGACTTTTATGAACCACAGGAATTCAAGTTGAAATATAAATGTTATTTTGTCTGTGTGTTCCCATGATTTGGTCATTAGCTGAATTCAGGTTTGAGAGTTCCTGGCATGAGATTTTAATCAACTTATTATGACACACCTCCGGGGTAAGTGGGGTTTGTGAACCTTCTGGCCCAGAGGTAGAGACATTACCACTGTACCACAAGACCCCCACCCCCATCCCTTCTCCCTCAAGCAGTTCAAACGCAATGAAGGAGGACAAAATTGATGTGATTTTTCTGGGATGCGTAGGGCAAAATCTGCTTGGACTCCTGTTTCTAATTAGTATCCCTCAACAAGGGTGCATATGTATATCTGTACATGCACTTGTACCAGAACTAGTTGAAAATGCATAAGCATGCACGTGCACGTACTGGCTGTAGCTGGAAATGTGTGTATACATGTTTATGTGCTTATTGGTTTGTGCCTGGTCTAACTGGATAGTGCTTATATCAGGCCTAACTGCGATTGCATTCCATCTGAATGCCCCTATACAGCCTTTCCAAGTTGGTGTGAAAAATAAAACCTAAAGTGAGAGGGCTGCAAATGTTTTGCATCCATAACACACTTTTTTAAAAACCAAGATATGCGATGATAAAACTTTCGCAGTGTTCATCTCGTGCTTTCCCTTCCAACAAAAACAAAATTTGATCAGATCAGAATTCCCTGAGACTGCACCTTTCCATGGCAATTCCAACTACAATTCCAGGAATAATTTGCTGCTGGGAACACACATCCTTTGCATGCTGTGTTTGAAGGCATTGCCTTCCTGTCCAAATCTTTCACATATGCGCAGTGTGAAATACTTACACCAAACTGGAATGTTTTTCACAAATGTTTGTCATCAACTGCTTGGAAGCATTTCCCACCATAGTGTGGGACTACATTGGATTCATTAACCTGCACCCAGCATATCCATTTCCACTTATACAATCAAAACAGTCCCTTTGATATAAAGTTAAGCATTGAATTATGATAAAGTGACAACAATTAATCAAGGCTGAATGCCTTATTCCTAATTCTTGTGTGTAATGCACAACGTATAGTGCCAGAGCGTACATCTCCCGTTTCAATCCGACACGCTTTATTGTAGTTGCCGACTGTGCATGATATGATGACCCATTGATAGAAGTCTGGTGGTAATGTAAACTAGCATGATCCCCTGGATATCAAGATTTTCAAATCTCCCTTCTCCCTTTGAGAGTCCTGACACTGGTATATTTTTGATACATTGTTATTTAGAAAGGAACTTACCAACCATCAAGCAAAAGGGGGAATTTTAAAATTCACACCCAAGTGGGCAAGCCTTCCCACCATATCCCTGTAAATAAAGTTTTTAAAGCAAGTGTAGCCCTTCCATTATAGAATTGTTTCTAAAACGTATTGTCTTGATCTTTAAATCTGTTATGAAACACTTCAAAGATTTATTATTGATATCTATCAGAAACGTATATTTAAATAATCATGATCATTTGCTGTGTTGTTACTGAACAGTACCTTGATGGTTCTCCTACTTGTTCACACAAGTCTACATATAAACAATATACAGTCACTGACTGCTGTATATGTTTACCTGTCATTTAAGACAATTGTTTTACTTCCAATTCACCATTATTATTGGGTAGAAAATGTCTGCTAGCATTCTGATTGGGATATTTGGTACATTTCATTGGAGCTGTCCAGTGAAAAGCATATAATAATTTAGCCAAAGTCTAATTTTTTTGAATTGGTGCATTGTTGCAGTGGAGGAGTGCAGCTTGTAATTAGACTCCATAATGATCATCCTTTAGGCCATTTCATCCCATTCTACCAGTAACAGCCCAACAATCTGTTCAATATAGCTTAAATGCCTAATTCTGTTATGATGTTCTCCATAGTCAAATTTCCTTCTCAAAGACATAAATATTGGCCACCTGTGTAGTTGCCACCTGTGAAACTATGCCCCGAAGGAACAAGCAGATGAGTAATTCTTGTTGGGCCGAAGGGCCTGTTTCCACACTGTAAGTAATCTAATCTAATCTAATCTAAACTCCTTCATGGGAAATCTGAAGAGGAATAGTGGTTGTGAACAACTGCAAGACACCTTTTCTGGTCATAGCATCACTTCCACTGTAACTGGTCACATTGCTGAGAATAACAGTTTGTGTTTTGAAATTCCCAAAGATAAGAATTATAATGCAAATCATGCAAGATCCGGATCAAATTTGAGTGATTGGCTTCCTCCAGTTCCTATGTTCCTGCACTGAATTCTGACTTTATTTCTAGGAGCTAAGATTCTGTCAGACAATGATTATAATGGAGTGTTTGGCCCACGATTTGGCTTAGAGAGGGATCATTCTCATTATAAAACAAAGTCTTTTTATTATTAGGTTATTAGCCAGGCTCGTATCCTGGAACTGGGTGCCTATTCCCTTATTAATATTATTGTTGCTCAACTTTTGAAATACTTTATCTGTACCCTTCAATTTCCACAAAATTCCCCACCCCTTGTTTCACTGTTAACAACTCATTCCTAAAGTATTAAATCATTCTGTGTAATCGTTTAGGTGAAAAAGTGGGGGTAATTAATATGATTTTGGGCATCTTCAATCAGATGCATTTTCGGGCCTTTGAGCTCTTGAACACTGGATTGAAAAGCCTTTTTTTTGTGCCAAAAGTATTACGTTTATCCAAAACAGCCCTGCAAGTTGCATTTATCTTTCCATCTGTGCTATTTGGTGCAAAATTGGTCTGTAAAATGTTACACTTTGTCCCACATTGTTGATATGAAGACTTGAGTTCTTTCATTCTAATGCTGTTGTTAATGACTACCAAATCGACACAGCCTCATTGCTACTGGGATGGAGCAGTTTTCCTTTTTGATTGTTCTTTACTGCATGGGTGGTGAGTTTGTGCTTGTTTTGATTGCTTTGCTTGTAGTTACTAATGCCTAGTTGTTTTCCCTCCCCGTGGTGTGTGGTATTGGGGTTATATCATAGCTCTTCATACAGATACAGCATCGGGACTACTGATTCGCAGTATCCATTTGGTGACACAGCGACTGAACTCCCAATGGAGACAGGACATGAGCATCTCGTTGGCAGCACTTGAATTGCTCTCTGGGTTAGCCAAGGTACAGTGGTGGTTAAATTTTATTTTCATTTTATACTTAATTTAACAAACCAACTGAGTGTGGACACAGCTGACCACTCGAACATATAAAACAAGCTATTGTTATAAGTGGAAAGATTCAGAGTTGTTAGGTAAAAACAGAGTCTTTTAGTTGAAGTGTCTTCAAATTGTAGAGAATAACTGGTTATGATGTTGCTCTTTGAGATCCAAAGAATGAGTGGGTTTGAGTTGTGCAAAAAAAAATTCAAGATAGTTTTCTGTTGATACTTCTCAAAATATGAGCAATAGGTAAAACTATCTTTTTAAGCTACTACTAACATGATGCTTCTATCAAGCCAAAATGATGATCTGCCTATCATACAAATGAGTAACGTGTTAAATGAATTTCCATGCCAGTGAAATACTGGCCCTGTAGGTTGTACACTCAAAACATTCAAATACGTTTTGCCCAGTTCGTAAGATATCCACATTCTTACAGTGTCAAGAACATTTTCTTAAAACAAGGTTTTTCAGCATATTAAAATTGTGAGGTGATCCAGAATAGCACGTCTCAGTAATGCACAATAGTTATATATCTGAATTCTGCATGTGATAAATTCCTTCAGATAATTTGTGCTGGTTTGCACAAATGATCATTTTGGATCTCTGGGAACATGAGGACTTTGAGCAGTTTTTAAATCCATCAATCTGTCATACACAAAAGATAAAAGGTGCATGTTTCAATTTGACTCAAATCCAGAAGGAAATCTGAGAGAAAATTTAAGACACAAAATAGAAATGTGATGAATGAATTACTTTATAGGTCAGAAGGCAAAACTTAAGTTACTTTCTATGGGCATCTAAAAACTAGGGTGCCAATCAAGTGGGCTGGCATGCTTATGGTGGCATTGAGTTTCACAATATTGTTAGAGCTGTTTTTGAAATCTAAATAAAGCAATTAAAATGAGCAAATGGACAGAATTCTCCTAAATTTTCCTAGGTGAGGAAGCAAGAAAGGGGGTGAAATCAAAATGCACTCAACTCAGCAACTGGAATCAGTTGGGTTAATTCAAGACAATATTGTTTCAGACCTTATTGGAGAGAGGTTCGCTAGCCCCACATGGTGGGACCATGATGGAAAGTGGAGTGTGCTCCTTTCCTGATCAATCCTCACCATGACCCACTCTGAGAACTTTACTGACAGTAAAAATGGCTTCAGACAGGCTTCCCACCACAAGGTGAGCAGCAAATTTGAAGATTCAGCTGCTGTATCAGGGGCCATTTCACCAGGCTTTAATGCCATTTTGCCGAAAGCCAGTATGACTGTGGTTTGAGGGTTTATACAGGGTGTGTAGCTGTCTGGGTTTAGTGACGGGCCTCTCCTTTCTTGGGTCATCAGCCCCCTTGTAGTACCTTATTCAGCAGTTGCTGCCTGTGCAATCAAGAAGGACATCCTATCACATGGCCATGCCAGTTACCAGCTGCTGCAGAGGATTAGGCTCATTCTCATTGCTTTTTCTAGATTTTAAAAAGCCTGGAGAAACATTTTTATTTACATAGATTTTCCTTTACAGCTTCACCAACTTCAGCCTCCTTTTCCTGATCTTGCTCGCAATCCTTTTCATGATCTCCAAAATGGATGTAAATGATTTGTTCTTTAAAACAGGTAAAAGTGAGCGTGGATTCAACAGACCGAAAGCGTGCAGTTAGTTCAGTGTGCAGTTACATCGTGCACCAATGTAGCAGACCGGCTCCATTTCATTCCCGAGATCTACACTCCATGATTGTTGCAGCCTTCCAGTGTCTCTGTGTCTGGCTCACAGAGCATCCGGATATGCTAAATGAAAAGGTATGTTTGGTTTGCATATCTTACTGTGGGCTTTAATAGTAGTTTGATGTGTTGAGTCTTTCCTGCCCTTCATTCTCCCCTTTCTCATCTCAGCTCTGCTTCTTCAAACCAACCATCATCATCTCGAGTTGGGGATTTGTTATTCAGTGTTACACTCGTAAGTTCAAAAGCCAAAAGATGTCCCAGATTTGCTAGAAAATCACAAGTGAAACTTCATCCTACTGTACAGTCGGAACAAAGATTAGAACTTTGACATTAGATGAAGGGAATCATCAAAATAATGTGCCTTACATCAACACCCTTTACTGAAAATTTAATCTGGCCTATTTAAGAGATTGAGTGAGAAGTGCACGAGGTTGACTTAACATAGGAAGACTGTCTCTTTCAGTCTAACAATCTTCATGCTTTCTTAGGATTGTCTGATAGAGGTGCTGGAGATTGTTGAACTGGGAATCTCGGGGAGCAAGTCTAAAACCAGCGATCAGGAGGTGCGGTACAAGGGAGATAAAGAACCAAACCCTGCTTCGATGAGAGTAAAGGATGCTGCTGAGGCTACACTGACATGGTAAGGCGTAGAATTAATTTGGGCAATATTGCCCTGAATTAACCTCAGTGATTCTCTGATATTCTTTCGAGAAGGAATGCCATCACCCTTCCTTAATCTCAGTCCCAAACTAGAACAGCACTCTGGCAAATAAAACTATGAAAATATGAAATATTCTATCAAGCCTCCTATCCTGTGGCTTGATGGATGCAATGGGACCAGTAAGTGCTGGTTTTGCCACTGACAACCACATTCTACATGAAAAATTTTCAAAGGAGAAAAATTTCATTTCGAATGATAAACATTGAGTGCTGGGTTTCCCAATATTACTGTAATCCCTACGCCAATTGAAGGGAATTAGACTGCTGTCTGAATAGGAAGAGGCTCGGGGGTTAAGTGGAGGAAACAGGACAATAGCAGTAAGTGAGATGTTGGATGAGAGAGTTGGCACAGTTGTGATGGGCTGAATGGCCACCTCCTACAACTGAGACAATTTTGTGCTACATTAGTGACTGCACTTCAGAAGCATTTTGTTAGTTGTGAAGTTCTTTGTGACATCCTAAGGAAAGACTCGGTGCAAATGTAAAAGCAAGTTCTTTCTGATTGTTGTTATTTTCTATGTCTTAATAGAAGAGCTAAAAATAGATGAGATCAGTCAGACCAAAGAGACCTGAATTTTGCTGACTATGCTGGCTGCTTAAGGTTAAGTTTTTTTTATTAATGTAGATTTATATTAACTTGTATGCTGCTTTTCAAATGGGTGTGTGTATATAAAGATATAATGGATATTATTGATTTTTTTGTTTTAAAGTATAATGCAGTTGCTCGGAGCATTCCCTTCTCCAAGTGGCCCTGCCTCACCATGCAGTCTTCTCAATGAAGAAACACTAATCAAGTACTCCAGGCTGACCTCAACCAGCAAGAACCATTTCCGGTACTTTGTCTTGGATAACAGCATCATCTTAGCAATGTTAGAGCAGCCACTGGGCAATGATCAGAGTGAGTTCACAATCTCTTTCTAATCCAGTCCTTTGTATTTATGATTTGCTAAGGAGCAGGAATTTCAGTTACTCAAAAACAATGCCTACTGCTCTTTGTAACTCAACCCTGACATTGGTAGTCTTAAAGCAAGATCCTTAAGCTTCTATTTTAACCAACTTAGTACAAACTCTTCAAGGTCTGAATTGGTTCATGGCCTTCTATGGGCCCACTGCACTGGAGGGAGCACAAGATCCAACTTCTATCTCAACTTTGTAATTATAAGAGTCTGGTAGCACGGTGGCTCAGTGGTTAGCACTGCTGCCTCACAGCACCAGGATCCCAGGTTCGATTCCAGCCTCGTGCAACTGATTGTGTGGAGTTTGCACATTCTCTCAGTGTCTCCGTGGGTTTCCTCCGGGTGCTCCGGTTTCTTCCCACTGTCCAAAGATGTGCAGGTCAGGTGAATTGGCCATGCTAAATTGCCCGTAGTGTGAGCTGCATTAGTCAGAAGGAAATGGATCTGGGTGGGTTACTCTTTGGAGGGTCGGTGTGGACTTGTTGGGCCAAAAGGCCTGTTTCCACACTGTAGGGAATCTTAAAAAAAACTGGGGCAGCACAATGGAAGTCAATGCAGTAACATCCCTGGGTGCCAGTGCTCAGCCATGATTAACTCTAACAGAATTTGTAATGAACCAATGCAGTAAGACAATATTCAACTTAATAATTTCAGAGAGAGCAATTCCAAGAAAATAATGGTGGCTGTGCTCAAAAATAAAATCTGTGATGAAAGCAAAGACATACACTGGTCACAGTGTGAAAATACAGATTAAGTGCAGACTTAATAAATGTAGCTCTAAATAGATATACAAGGAAACTAAGCAATGAAGGAATGAAAATCCTACTTTACTAAAACCATTGGGGTGGGGGGGAGAATCTGAAAACCGCAAAAATCTAGCGGTCTCCTAGGATAGCAATAAGCACTGTTGTTGCTGCCAAATGCAGCAGTAAGCAGTTCTTTGAGCTTAACAGCAAGAGGATTAACACAGAAATAGATCCATTAAGGAGGCAACAGAGTTGAACTAAAAGCAGCGAACATTCCAAATGATTATTTTCTAGACCTGTTCATAAGGGAAGGTACTAATCATAAGAGAGATATATTTTAGAACATAAGGAAAGAGTAAGAAAATGGAGCTAAGAGGTTGCTCTTTCTCTGAGACAGTGCTGTTGCAATGAGGTGTACAATTCTGTGGTTCCTTCCATTGCCACAGGGCTTGTCAACTCCATCCCTCCTCTCCACCCTGTCCTTGTTGCACAATTCCTTCTAAGTGCTAGATTACTGTGTAGTCAGTCAAAAAGTGTGGTGCTGGAAAAGCGCAGCAGGTCAGGCAGCATCCGAGGAGCAGGAGAGTCGACGTTTCAGGCATAAGCCCTTCATCAGGAATTCTGTAGTCAGCCAGTCTTAGCGATAGAAACCTGTGGCAGCTACCTTCACTGAGCTGAGCTCAGTAATTTTCATTTGCAACTTGATCTTGAAATTCTAATTTCTGAGATCTGAATTGTGTCGTTGCCTTGTCTCTCAAGTCTTTTATCAAAACAGCTTGTTCATTTCCAGAGTTTGAAAATGTGTTGCTGGAAAAGCGCAGCAGGTCAGGCAGCATCCAAGGAGCAGGAGAATCGACGTTTCGGGCATGAGCCCTTCTTCAGGAATGAGGAAAGTGTGTCCAGCAGGCTAAGATAAAAGGTAGGGAGGAGAGACTTGGGGGAGGGGCCTTAGAAATGCAATAGGTGGAAAGAGGTCAAGGTGAGGGTGATAGGCCGGAGTGGGGGTGGGATTGGAGAGGTCAGGAAGAGGATTGCAGGTTAAGAAGGCGGTGCTGAGTTCAAGGGATTTGACTGAGACAAGGTGGGGGGAGGGGAAATGAGGAAACTGGAGAAATCTGCATTCATCCCTTGTGGTTGGAGAGTTCATCGCCGGAAGATGAGGCGCTCTTCCTCCAGCCGTCGTGTTGCTATGGTCTGACGATGGAGTAGGCCAAGGACCTGCATGTCCTTGGTGGAGTGGGAGGGGAGTTGAAGTGTTGAGCCGCGGGGTGGTTGGGTTGGTTGGTCCGGGTGTCCCAGAGGACCAACCAACCCAACCACCCCGCGGCTCAACACTTCAATTCCCCCTCCCACTCCACCAAGGACATGCAGGTCCTTGGACTCCTCCATCGCCAGACCATAGCAACACGACGGTTGGAGGAAGAGCGCCTCATCTTCCGCCTAGGAACTCTCCAACCACAAGGGATGAACTTGGATTTCTCCAGTTTCCTCATTTCCCCTCCTCCCCACTTGTCTCAGTCAAATCTCTGGAACTCAGCACTGCCTTCCTAACCTGCAATCTTCTTCCTGACCTCTCCGCCCCCACCCCCACTCCGGCCTATCACCCTCACCTTGACCTCCTTCCACCTATCGCATTTCCAACGCCCCTCCCCCAAGTCCCTCCTCCCTACCTTTTATCTTAGCCGGCTGGACACACTTTCCTCATTCCTGAAGAAGGGCTCATGCCCGAAACGTCGATTCTCCTGCTCCTTGGATGCTGCCTGACCTGCTGCGCCTTTCCAGCAACACATTTTCAGCTCTGATCTCCAGCATCTACACTCCTCACTTTCCCCTCGAACATTTTCAGAGTTTGCATTACACAAGCATCTGGCAGCTTTAAGCTAAACACACATTAAATGTTGAGAATCAAAAAAAGAAGAGTTTTTAACCTTCAGCTGCTTGCCGGGAATTGTTTTAGTGATTTACGCTGGTCATCTCTTCTGTCAGGGCAATGTCTCGGGTATAATCGACTCTTGGGCTTTTGTGAATCAATGCTTGTCTTACCCTAAAACCACTTGACAGCATTGACAGTGTGCTTGGAAGTTTTCTGATGCTGTCAGCTGCTCCAGTCACTGCTTTAGTCTCAGGGTGTCCCATACAGCAAGTAATTTATAAATGTCAGGTATCAAGAAACTGTGGCCTTATAAAACTCAATATTCAGTCCACAGCTCTATAAAAATGAAAGGGTATTAGGTTGTGTATCTAATTTCTGTCTTTAAAATAAAGTGGAAGAATAACTATAAATGTTGGAAATACACTGTCACTCCAACTGAGACAGAGAGAAAGAGATTTTAATCAGTAACAGAATCAAAGTTTACGGGGCAAAGGCAGGAAAATGGAGTTGAGGATTATTCGATCAGCCTAGATGTTACTGAATGGCAGAGCAGACTCAATGGGCTGGATGGCCCTTTTTAGCCCCTACATCTTATGGGACCTATGAGGAGAGAACGGGTTGCCTTTTTAGAAAATGCTTTCCCCCTCCCTATTGTATTTATCATATAGCCCACAATATTGAGCGATAGTACCAATATTTCAGAATACTAACGATGGGAAGCTAAGTGCAGCATGTGAAGGGGCGGGCAGCCAACTGGAGAAAGGAAAATTTCGCTAGTGGAAAAGAATGTTTTACACAAGCGCTGCCTATCATTTTTTGGGGAACGTCTTTTGGTTGCTTTCTCCACAGATCCTTGCCCTTCAGTTACTGTCCTGATCCGGGGAATGTCTGGGAGACATGCGTGGACCATGCAACTGTATCATCAGCCGAGGGGGTCTCGAGCAAGCCAAAAGGTTTGAATTCAATGTGATAATACTATATTATCTGATGCCTCAATGTTTTATTCCGTGACCAGTCCAACTAAGATTTATGCTGTTACTGAAAAATCAAATTGACCTTTTAGGTAAAAGCAATTAAGTCAACAACTACTGTACTTCTGTTCATTTTGGAATTACAGCAACACTCCAGTATTAGCATATACTGAAGCTTCTGCGCACACAGTAGGGCAGTTGAGTTGCATAGTGGTGTCCTGTGCCAAAAGTGGCAACCAATTCAGTTCACTCCACATGATATCAAGAATTGGTTGGAGGCACTGCATACTGCAAAGGCTGTGGGCCCTGACAACATTTCAGCAATCCTACTGTAAACGTATGCTCGAGAATTGCCGCTCCCATAGCCAAAGTCTTCCAGTACAGTTACAACACTGACATCTACTGACAATGTGGAAAATTGCCCAGTATGTCCTGTACACAAAATGCAGGTATGGATCGAGCTGCCAGAGGAAGTGGTGGAGGCTGGTACAACTGCAACATTTAAAAGGCATCTGGATAGGTATATGAATAGGAAGGGTTTGGAGGGATATGGGCCAAGTGCTGGCAGGTGGGACTAGATTGGGTTGGGAAATCTGGTCAGCATGGACGAGTTGGACTGAAGGTTCTGTTTCTGTGCTGTACATCTCTATGACTCAATGACAAATCGAACCCAGCCAATTACCACCCCACCAGTCTTCTCTCGATCATCAGTAAAGTGATGGAAGGGGTCATCAACAGTGCTATCAAGCAGCATCTGCTCAGCAATAACCTGCTCAGTGATGCCCAGTTTGGATTCCTAAAGGGCTACTCAGCTCCTGACCTCATTACAGCCTTGGTTAAAACATGGACAAAAGAGCTGAATTCCAGAGGGGAGGGGAGAGTGACAGCCCTTGAAATCAAAGCTGTATTCAACTGAGTGTGGCATCAAGGAGCCCTAGCAAAACCCCCTGGGGTCAGTGGAAATCGTGGCAAGTTCTCCACGGGATGAAGTCATACCTGGCACTTAAGGAAGATGGTTATGGTTGTTAGAGGTCAGTCATCTCAGCTCCAGGACAACAGGGTGGTGTCCTCAGCCTAGCCATCTTCAGCTGCTTCATCAATGATCTTCCCTCCATCATAAAGTCAGAAGTGGGATGTTCACTGATTATTGTGCAATATTCAGCACCATTCACATCTCCTCAGATACTGAAGCAGTCCATGTTTAAATGCAACAAGGTCTAGACAGTATCCACGTTTGGGCTGAAAGGTCGCAAGTAATATTTGAAAATAGTTTGCAATGACCCCAATAAGAGACAATCTAAGTATCATTCATTGACATCCAATAGTGTTACCATCACTGAATCCCCTAATATCAACATTTTTGGGATTTCCATTGACCACTGCACTGACCACATTGACCACACCCACAGCACTCACCACATAAGCACAGTGGCTACAACAGCAGGTCAGAGGCTAGGAATACTGCGGTGTGTAACTCACCACCTGACTCCCCAAAGCCTGTCCACCATTTTCCATGCACAGGTCAGGAATGTGATGGAATACTCCCCCCTTGCCTGGATGGTTGCAGCTCCAACCACACTCAAGAAGCTTGACACCATCCAGGACAAAACAGCACATTTGATTGGCACCACATGCATAAATATTCACTCTCCCCACAGCTGATGCTCAGTAGCAGCAGTGTGTACTATCTACAAGATGCACTGCAGAAATTCACCAAAGAACCTTTCCGAACCCATGACCACTTCATCTAGAAAGACAGGGTAGCGGATCATAGAAACACCGCCCCCTGCAAGTACCCCTCCAGGCCACTCACTATCCTAATTTGCAAATACATCACCATTCCTTCACTGCCTCTGGATCAAAATCCTGGAATTCCCTCTCTAATGGCACTATGGGTCAACCTACAACACATGGACTATAGAAGTTCAAGAAGACAGCTCACCATCACTTTCTCAAGGGCAACAAGGGATGGGTAATAAACACTGGCCAGCTGGTGATGCCCGTGTACCACAAGTAAATTTTAAAAAAAATCTTGTGTAAGTATTGCCAGAAATGGGATGTGGTTCCTTCTTCATTGAGTTGCACATGGGATGATTGCGACACTGAACTTGTAGATCTGATTTCACATGCTAGTGTAAAGGTAATACAGTGTCAGAACAGTTTGCAATTCAGTGTGTGTAACTTTAGAGCACCATCTATCAACTGTAGATCTTTCAAAGCTGCCTGGAGGCAGTTTGGCCTGACAGGCATTCAATTTGCAAGAGCAATCCAGCATTAATCCCAAAAACCCTCTGTCCTTCTCTGTTTCAGATATTTGCTTAAGTGTCTCCTAGTGACAAAGCCATCCATGCAGCAACAATCCTCTGAACAACAAAATCAATTGTTTATTCTCAATCGAGAATGTGGTGCTGGAAAAGCACAGCAGGTCAGGCAGCATCCAAGGAGCAGGAGAATTGACATTTCAGGCATAAGCCCTTCATCAGGAATGAGGGTTGTGGGTCGGGGCTGTGAGATAAATGGGAGGGGGTGGGGAAGATAGCTGGGAAAGTGATAGGTGGATGAAGGTGAGGGAGAGGGTGATAGGTCAGAGGGGGGAGTGATGGATGGGTCCGGAGAGCGGTGCTGAGTTGGAGGCTTGGGGTTATGGGAGGGAGAGGAAATGAGGAAGCTGTTGAAATCCACATTTATCCCAGGTGGTTGCAGGGCCCCAAGGCGGTATATGAGGCGTGCCTACTCCAGGCGTTGGGTGGTAATGGTTTGGCGGTGGAGGAGGCCCAGGACCTGCATGTCCTTAACGGAGTGGGAGGGGAAGTTGAAATGTTCAGCCACGGGGCGGTGGGGTCGATGGGTGCGGGTATCCCAGAAATGTTCTCTGAAACAATCCGCAAGATGATGTCCTGTCTCCCTGATGTAGAGGAGATCACATTGGGAGCAAAGGATACAGTAGATGACATTGGTAGAGGTACAGGTAAATTTCTGACGGATGTGGAAGGATCACTTGGGGCCTTGGACAGAGGTGAGGGGAGTGGTGTGGGCACAGGTTTTACACTTCGTGTGGTGGCAGGGAAAGGTGCCAGGAGTGGTGGGTGGGCTGATGGGAGGGTGTTGACCTGATGAGGGAGTCACAGAGGGAATGGTTTTTTCGGAACGCTGATACGGGGGGAGAGGGAAATATATCTCTGGTGGTGGGATCCGTTTGGAGTTGGCAGAAGTGGTGAAGAATGATGCGTTGTATGCGGAGGTTGGTGGGGTGTAAGTGAGGACTGGGGGGTTCCCAAAGCAACAAGGACAGAACCCCCCAGTCCTCACCTTCCACCCCACAACGTCCACATACAATGCATCATCCTTTGCCACTTCCGCCACCTCCAAACGGACCCTACCACCAGAAATATATTTCCCTCCCTACCCCTATCAGCATTCCTAAAAGACCATTCCATCTGTGACTCCCTCATCAGGTCCACTTATGCCCAAAGCGTCGATTCTCCTGCTCCTTGGATGCTGCCTGACCTGCTGTGCTTTCCCAGCACTACACTCTCGACAAATTAAAGATACGTTTGCATTAATTAACTTGCACATTGAGAACCCTTTTACTGTGCATAAGGGCTGGAACTAATCTGATCTACGCCAGTGAAAAAGGAATAATCATCCTGATGTCCTGCTTCTGATCATTATCAAGTCATCAAAGTTTGCGAGAAGATTTGTAGCTCGGGTGCTCGTTGTTGTGGTTCTGTTCGCCGAGCTGGGAATTTGTGTTGCAGACGTTTCGTCCCCTGTCTAGGTGACATCCTCAGTGCTTGGGAGCCTCCTGTGAAGCGCTTCTGTGATCTTTCCTCCGGCATTTATAGTGGTTTGTCTCTGCCGCTTCCGGTTGTCAGTTCCAACTGTCCGTTGCAGTGGTCAGTATATTGGGTCCAGGTCGATGTGCTTATTGATTGAATCTGTGGATGAGTGCCATGCCTCTAGGAATTCACTGGCTGTTCTGTGTTTGGCTTGTCCTATAATAGTAGTGTTGTCCCAGTCGAATTCATGTCATCTGCGTGTGTGGCTACTAAGGATAGCTGGTCATGTCGTTTCGTGGCTAGTTGGTGTTCATGGATGCGGATCATTAGCTGTCTTCCTGTTTGTCCTATGTAGTGTTTTGTGCAGTCCTTGCATGGGATTTTGTACACTACATTGGTTTTGCTCATGCTGGGTATCGGGTCCTTCATTCTGGCTCACCCATCTCTGGACTCATAGCAGAAGCGGTAATGCAAAGGTTAGAACAAACAGTCTTACCGCAAATTCAACCCAAACTCTGGGTCACATATGTGGATGACACCTTTGTAATCATTAAAAACACAGAAATAGAGAACACACACCGGATCATCAACGCCACACTCACAGGAATCCGATTCACTCGAGAGGAAGAAAAGGACAACCAACTCCCATTCCTAGACGTGATGGTACAGAGAACACCGAATGGAGAATTCACCACAAAGGTACACAGGAAAGGCACTCACATAGACCAAGTCCTAAACTACGAAAGGAACCACCCCAATAAAAGAAGTTGCATCAAGACACTATTCAAAAGGGCCACAACACACTGCAGTACACCAGAACTGCAAAAAGAGGAAGAGGAACACCTATATAGTGTATTCGCCAAAAACAGATACCCGCGCAATTTCATCAACAGATGCCTAAAGGAAAGACAACGGGACGAGGACTTGCCGCAACCCAAAGGACTAGCCACACTACCATACATCAAGAGCATTTCCGAACTGACAGCCAGACTACTGCGACCACTAGGACTTATAACAGCACACAAACCAACAGCCACTCTCAGACAACAACTCACCAGGATGAAGGACCCGATACCCAGCATGAGCAAAACCAATGTAGTGTACAAAATCCCATGCAAGGACTGCACAAAACACTACATAGGACAAACAAGAAGACAGCTAATGATCCGCATCCATGAACACCAACTAGCCACGAAACGACACGACCAGCTATCCTTAGTAGCCACACACTCAGATGACAAGTACCGTGAATTCGACTGGGACAACACTATTATTATAGGACAAGCCAAACAGAGAACAGCCAGGGAATTCCTAGAGGCATGGCATTCATCCACAGATTCAATCAATAAGCACATCGACCTGGACCCAATATACCGACCACAGCAACGGACAGCTGGAACTGACAACCGGAAGCGACAGATTCAAACCACGACAAATGCCGGAGGAAACAACACAGAAGCGCTTCACAGGAGGCTCCCAAGCACTGAGGATGTCACCTAGACAGGGGACGAAACGTCTGCAACACAAATTCCCAGCTCGGCGAACAGAACCACAACATTATCAAGTCATTCCTATCGGAAAGTCTACATGTGGAAGATGCACCCTGGAATGAAATGTGATTAGACTGCTTTCTGCCAATCATAACTCGAACTGCAGCAAGGTCGGAGGAACGCACGCACAAAAACCAATCGTAATGTAACTGCAGTGTCATCCACAGGCATTTGTTCCTGAGCCTCATCCACCACCAAAGGATGACGTGGGAATCAAGTACAATGTCAAACATCGGCCATTCCCTGAGGAGGTGGACAAAATTCCATTTGTAAAGGCTGACCTGAGCATTCCTGATCTGCATGAGATTGTTACTGATCAGGTAAGAGTATTATCAGGCCACCAGTGAATTGATTCCAAACTCTCAAGTAGCCATTTAAATTATTTTAAATGTGGTGTGTCCATTGATGTTTTCATGAAATGAAAACTAATCAGCTGTTTATTGTAATAATTTGAATGGGAATTAATTAGGTACTTTATGTAATGGACTGGAAATGAAACAATATTAAAAAGTGGGCGGCATGGTGGCACAGTGGTTAGCACTGCTGCCTCACAGCGCCAGAGACCCGGGTTCAATTCCAGCCTCAGGCGACTGTCTGTGTGGAGTTTGCACGTTCTCCCTGTGTCTGCGTGGGTTTTCTCCGGGTGCTCCGGTTTCCTCCCACAGTCCAAAGGTGTGCAGGTCAGATGAATTGGCCATGCTAAATTGCCCGTAGTGTTAGATAAGGGGTAAATGTAGGGGTATGGGTGGGTTGCGCTTCGGCGGGGCGGTGTGGACTTGTTGGGCCGAAGGGCCTGTTTCCACACTGTAATGCAATCTAATTTAATCTAATCAATTCCAAGTGTGGCTTTCCATGTTACATCGAGAATCTGGTCCTTGTGCCTGGCATGTGACAAGCATCACTGTCTATCTAATATGGAGCTCCAGAGTCAAAACACCTAAGACCAATATCCTTTACTGCCATAAAGGGGAATCCTCAAGCCACTAGCAATATGTGCATGCTTTAGAGTTCACAGTGCAGCTTTCCATTGTGTAGACTTCAAGGTGTAGGGTCTATACAGAGAACAGTGCCATGGTTATATCAAACCACAAATATAAAGCTTGCTGAAGTACATTCCTCTAAGCAGTAGCCTATCCTGTATTTGTGCACTAGTATCTATTCTATTAAGCAATAGTGTTTTTTTTTCTTCATTTTAGAATATTTATTTCCTTAGCTATGCATTAGCATTCCATCACAGAATCTCTACAGTGTGGAAACAGGCCATTTGGCCCAACAAGTCCACACCGACCCTCTGAAGAGTAACCCATCCAGACCCATTCCCCTACCCTTATTACTCTGTTTCCCCTAACGTACACATCTCTGAACACTATGGGCAATATAGCATGACCAGTCCACCTAACATACACATCTTTGACTGTAGGTGGAAATCGGAGTACCCGGAGGAAACCTACGCAGATATGGGGAATGTGTAAACTCCATTCTTCGAGAAATTAGAGGATTGCTATGGAGTACTTTATAAAATGTGTTTTTCTCAAATTTATGTAATGTGTGAACAAATCTGGATAAATGTGGCACTCCTGTCACAGCAGCTTCTGATTGTGGTGGAATCCTGGTGCTCTGTAACCCTCCAAGATTTTAAATATTTTGCCTGAAAGAGTACTGCTGCCCTCTGGTGCTTATAACAGGGAAACGTTAACAGTGTATCTGAGGTCTGACTGGTTCCACAAAATTCACAATGTGAAAATCTTATCATGGAGTAACATGCCAAATCTTACTTCATTAGAATTAATTCCACATCACAGAAAGTGATTTAAGTAGCTGACAACAGGCTAAGCTGAAGCTGGTGAAACTTCCCAGATACAAATTCTTTGATGCTGTCAATGTTACATTTAGTTTCAATCTTCCTTTATCCCTGCTGTGTGTGTGTTTTGCTGAATGCTTGCTCTGCTATTTTCTGGGATATTAAGGCAGTTCTGTAGTTAGACTGAAGCGTTGCAGACTAAATGTAGGCAACTGCTTCCCTTCCATCAGTAGAATTAGTGAGCTAGTTGTATTGGGGATTTTAACAAGCCAGAACTTTTATTGTGGTTTATCTCTGTGCCAACCCACAGATTATCAGATTTATTGAATTCAATTTCAACAGCTTGCCCTGTGAAATGTTAATCCTATAATCACTAAACAAGCCTATCTGGTACCTTGTAATGCAGACTGAAACATCCACCCCACTGGCATGGCTCCATTCTTTCACTCTCACAGCCTCTATAAGCCTATTCGTCAGGAGCTTCACGTAACTGAAGGCAGAGTTTATCTGTTTTCTTTTATACAATTACAAATAAAGTTGTTTCCCTCTCATTCATCCTTCCTTTCACTTAGGAAATTACACTGATTCTCGAGCCCCATTATTCCTGGGGTTGCCTTAAAGATTATTGATTCATTCCAAGCCCGCAAAATCCCCAAAGTACCTGTCTGTTAGAAAACATTGACCGGGTTCCTGAACTTAACAAGAATTGCTATTCATTACAAATAAGTAAATTCTAATCACAAGCAGTTATGAAATTTTAACGAGTTAAATTCTAACTGCCTCTTAAAACCCTGTACACACAGGCAGACGCAAACAAAAAATGTTTGTTTCCCTCCAGTCATAAAACTAAGCTGGGAAAAAACCCCTTCAACAGCACAAGTCCACAGCTTTCCTTTTGCTTGCCAAGACTTTGTTCTTCAATCTCATTTCTCCACATTCTTTCACTACTTTCCAGAAGGCACAGGGAGTTTAGTACACTGAGTGCACAGTCCCTCTGCTGGTTAAAGGCAACAGCTCTCAGCAAATAGTGGGAGAAAGTAACTGGCTTGCTTCTTGCTACTGTGCAGAGAGAAAGAGAGACGCTCACACGCAATCTGCCTTTCAATCCAAAGGCAACTTATCCATTTATTTTTTATTTTTATTTGAAATTGAAAGCTGTTCAACTACACCTAAACCAATCAGTTATCACCAAGCTGATGACCTTTAGTATCCATGTCTGGTCACCATTGCACAAACCAATCATCTACATGTCAACCAAATCCCTCTCTCTCTCTCAATGCGCATGCTCGAGCGCCATTCTGCCTACAAACATCTTCCCTCACTATTTGACAAAAGAAGCAGTGTATAGACACCATGCATAACAGGTTTCAGTAACTTAGTTTTAAAAATGCAACAATTCTTTCCAAAATGCTCGGATTTAAAACAACCCTTTATCCATTTTAGTCCTTGATCAAAAATACAAAAGAAAGCTGTATACAACAGTGTGAGAAAATGATGCCTCCATTTGTGCCCTGTGCCCTTTTTAAAGCAGGATTCCAGCATTAGATTTTTTTTTTAGATTACTTACAGTGTGGAAACAGGCCCTTCGGCCCAACAAGTCCACACCGCCCCGCCGAAGCGCAACCCACCCATACCCCTAACCTAACACTACGGGCAATTTAGCATGGCCAATTCACCTGACCTGCACATCTTTGGACTTTTTGTAACCCAAGCTGATCTGCACTTAGGCTTGCTCGATAGTTTCCATTGCCTCTAGATTTATATTTTGGGTTGAACTCGTACTCGTTACCTGAACAGTCTTAGTGGAACCTCCTGCTTGTACAGTTTTCATATTTGACATTTCAATTTGAATGTCATATTGTTTCAGAAAAATTCTCCTATTAAAATGTGAAGTTGAATTGCAATCTTCACTCACCATAATGGCTCAGCTAATCCAGATCCCACTGTTACATTGAGAAAATCGGATGAATTTTATAGATAGGCTTGTATTTCTATTGTATCCTGTACGGATTCAGGAAGTCCCAAAGCACTGAACATTCACTAAAATGCATTTGAAGCGAAGTTGCTGTTGGAATGTAGGAAGATCTCTTGATGGTTCTTGTTTAAGCATGACCCAGGTGAGGAGAGGGAACGGGCTCCCTCTTCTCCCCCAAGAAGTCTCACAAGTATTTATTTTTCCTTTTAGCATGCAGCTTTCACACTTAATTGAAATGAATTAACTAGATCACAATGTGGGAGCCGAATTACAAGGTTTTCTTGAGAGGAAAATAAACATAAATTTTATTACCTACTAATCCCAAAAAAACGATGTCAATTACAGATAACCTCAAAAGGGATGTGATACAATGTTTAGTACAGACATGAAGGTAAAGGTGATTCCAGTTTAAAGTTCTTAAAGTTGTGCAGGAGTTAGATTTTAAACCTAATGTAAGCTGGTTGATTGTTGACTGGTATTCTGAAGCTGGTTGTCCCAAGTGCTTAGTTACAGGCACTGACTTCAAGGCTGGGTAAGATTTCTTGCTTGCATGTAATTTTTCCCTGTCCTCCTCCTGCTGAAAAGTAGCTTTATTCATATAGTTCAGTGTGTGCTCGTTAGTCTAGTACGTTGCCTTAGTTTTATAACTAGCCAGTAATATTAGAAATGATAGCGCAAGTTTATTTCAATACATAAGAAACAAATGAAAGGCAAAAGTAGAAATTGGGCCCCTCCAAATTGATGCAGGAAGGCTCATGATGGGAGACAAGGAAATAGCTGAAGAACTTAAATACTTTGTGTCGGTCTTCACAGTGAAAGACATGAGTAATGTCCCTACAATAATGGAGAGTCAAGGGCCAGAGTTGAATATGGTAGTCATTACAAAAGCAAAAGTGCTAGAAAAGCTAAAAGGTCTAAAAATTGATAAATCTCCTAGCCCTAGAGTTCTGAGGGAGGTCGCTGAAGAAATAGCAGAGGCGTTGGTTGTAATCTTTCAAAAATCACTGGAGTCAGGGAAAGTCTCAGATGATTGGAAAGTCGCTGTTGTTAACACCCTTGTTCAAGAAAAGATCAAGACAAAAGATGGAAAATTATAGCTGTTTAGCCTATTTATGTTTTTCTTCCTCTCAAGAAAACCTTGTAATTTGGTTGTAGGTAAAATTCTAGAATCCATCGCTAAGGATGAGACTTCTAAATTCTTGGAAGTGTAGAGTCAGATTAGAACAAGTCAGCATGGATTTAGCAAGGGGAGGTCGTGCCTGACAAACCTGTTAGAATTCTTTGAAGAGGTAACAAGTAAGTTAGACCAGAGAAACCCAGTGAATATTATCCACTTAGACTTCCAAAAGGCCTTTGATAAGGTGCCTCATGGAGGCTGCTGAATAAGGTGAGGGCCCATGGTATTCAAGGTGAGCTAATGGCATGGATTGAGGATTGGCTGTCTGACAGGAGGCAGAGAGTTGGAATAAAAGGTTCTTTTTCAGAATGGCAGCCGGTGACAAGTGGTGTTTCGCAGGGTTCAGTGTTGGGGCCGCAGCTGATCATTTTATATGTTAATGATCTGGATTGAAGGCTCAGGGGGCATTCTGGCGAAGTTCACCAATGATATGAAGTTAGGTGGACAGGCAGGTAGTTCTGAGGATGTGGGGAGGCTACAGAAAAATTTAGACAGTTTAGGAGAGTGGTCCAAAAAATGGCTGATGAAATGCAATGTGGGCAAATGTGAGGTCTTGCACTTTGGAAAAAAGAATACAGGCATGGACTATTTTCTAAACGGTGAGAAAATTCATAAAGCCAAAGTGCAAAGAGATCTTGGAATGCTAGTCCAGGATTCTCTAAAGGTTGACTTGCAGGTTGAGCCCGTGATTAAGAAAGTGAATCTAATGTTGTCATTTATCTCGGGATGGTTGGAACGTAAAAGCAACGATGTGTTACTGAGACATTATAAAGCTCTGGTTCGGCCCCATTTAGAATACTGTGTCCAATTCTGGTCCCCACATCTCAGGAAGGAGGTACTGGCACTGGAGCGTGTCCAGTGGAGATTCACATGGATGATCCCTGGAATGGTAGGCCTAACATACAATGAACGGCTGAGGATCCTGGGATTGTATTCATTAGAGTTTAAAAGGTTGAGGGGAGATCGAATGTAAACTTACAAGATAATACATGGCTTAGAAAGGGTGGACGCTGGGAAGTTGTTTCCTTTCGGCGGGGATACAAGGACCCATGGGCACAGCCTTAGAATTAGAGGGGGTCAATTTAAAACGAAAATTAGGAGACATATTTTCAGCCAGAGAGTGGTGAGCCTGTGGAATTCATTGCCACGGAACGCAGTGGATGCCGGGACATTAAATGTCTTCAAGGCCGAGATTGACAAATTCTTGATCTCGCAAGGAATTAAGGGATTTGGGGAGAGTGCGGGTAAGAGGTGTTGAAATGCTCATCAGCCATGATTGAATGGCGGAGTGGACTTGATAGGCCGAATGGCCTTCCACTCCTATGTCTTATGGATGATCTGCAGGGAATTGCATCCCAATATGGAACTTCCCAAAAGTTGTGAATCAAATGGGTGAGGCAAATCAGAGTTTGAGAGCCTTTCATAATGATGTTAATTTTGGTTCAGACTGGTGTTTGTTTACTGATCACTTCATGAGCTTGACTCAGGTGATGACAAATCAAACATATGCTATTTTTAGGCCTCTGGCATGTCAATCAGATGATGGAAGTTAAATATTGATTTGCATTTTTGCTATGATTATAATAACGCTAATAAATCTCCTGCAGCTGGAAGTTCAACATGAGAAGCTGAAGAAATTGATGGCCAAACAAATTCTCTATGAAAATGCACTGGAAAAGATCAGTGAAGAGAGACTGTCCAAGACCGTATTCCCTGATCCAGTGACTGAATGCATCCCCCCTCCTCCCGCACAGGAATTCCAGACTGCTCGCCTTCTCCTTTCACACTTTGGTTTCCTATCTTTGGAAGCACTGAAGGTAAGCTATTTCTTTATGAATCTTGTGGGAACCTTACTATTTTTGATTACTATTCTTTCTTCCTATTTCCAGCCGTGTATTGAGACAGTCTGATTTGAGTGAGTGAATGATTTAGATTTGTTTTCAGTTGCAAGATTTTGACCATCAACACTGCATCCTAAATTTCACAATAACAAAAAAAATTTAATTATACCACTGTGGACTTTTATGCATGACTGTTCAACAAACGTTTTGCCATGCCCCTGAATTCTGTAACAATGTATAACTTTAAATTTAATTTTTGTTTTCTATTTACAATGTTAAAACATGGGCGATATAGTTTAGTCTCATTTTTGAATGAATATGTACTGGATGTGGATATGGGCCAAAAGCAGGCAAATGGGACTAGTTCAGTGGGGGGAACTTGGTCGGCATGGACGAGTTGGACTGAAGGGTCTGTTTCCAGCTATATGTTTGTTAGTTGCTACCAAGCCCTGTGTAAGAGTTGAATCTCTTCTGTGGTTTGGTATTCTGATAGAAGTATGTCTCCGAAAAGCTTGAATTAAATAAGTGGTAGAATTTGCACACTGCCGCAACCAGGAGATACAAACAAGTTGAGTACAGTCTGGACTTAGTTGTATTTGACATTATAATGGTGCAATGTATGTGCACTGTGTTCCCCCATCTACCTCCACCAACCAGCTGAGTGACATCCTGGGGGAGAGAAATGAACAGCAGAGGTAAGGAGTGAATCTTAGATCAATTTAAGAGAGAGATTCCCCTCCAAGTCCTGAAATTAATCAGACAATTTTAGGGAGACCACAGTGAATGGTGACCCATTACCCAGGTAGTTTGTAAAGATGATGATGTTAGATGCAGTCAGAAACCTGCTCAGCTCACATTTTGTATATTTACATCAAATCTGCAAAAGTATGAGAAACCATGGGGTGGGTCAGTGAGGGAGAGGCTAGTGAGGGAAAGGGAGTGGCCAAGGCCTGGTGGCAGAGACTGGAATCCAAAGCCCCCACGCTAAATTAACAAGGCTATGAATTGACTATTGGGAGAAGGCCCAGAACAGCAGGTAAAATCAGAATGGAAAAGCAAATGCACGCTGAGTAAGGCTGACAGTTTAGGGCTCCTCGCTTAAAATGGATCAGGGAAATTCACAAACCACTTGGGAGGTTTCAAATTCCTTATTATTTAAAGTAAAAGCTAAACTTGGTTTAAAAGCCTGTTTTTGTACCTCACGTCAGAGTAACCTGATCATCGGATCATTAACTCTTCCCGAAAGCTGCTATCAGCTAATTTAATTATGTTATAGTCATAGAGATATAAAGCATGTAAACAGACCCTTTTGGTCCAATGCAACCATGCCGACCAGATATCCTAAATTAATCTAGTCCCATTTGCCAACATTTGGCCAATATTCCTCTAAACCCTTCCAATTCATACACCCATCCAGATGCCTTTTAAATGCTGTAATTAAACCAGCCTCCACCACTTCCTCTGGCAGCTCATTCCATACAAGCACTACCCTCAGCATGAAAATGTTGACCCCCTGGGCCCCTTTAAAATCTTTCTGCTCTCACCATAACTCTATGTCCCCTAGTTTTAAACTCCCCTACCCTGGGATAAAGACCTTAGTTAGGCAAAAGTGAGGACTGCAGATACTGGAAACCAGAATTTATAGATCAGAGTGGTGCTGGAAAAGCACAGCAGGTTAGGCAGCATCCGAGGAGCAGGAAAATCGACGTTTTGTTCCTGATGAAGAGCTTTTGCCCAAAACGTCGATTTTCCTGCTCCTTGGATGCTGCCTGACCTGCTGTGCTTTTCCAGTACCACTCTGATCTGAACTAAAGACCTTGGCTATTCAGAGCTGAAAAATGTTTTGCTGGAAAAGCGCAGCAGGTCAGGCAGCATCCTAGGAGCTGGAGAATCGACGTTTCGGGCATAAGCCCTTCTTCAGGCTTATGCCCGAAATGTCGATTCTCCTGCTCCTTGGATGTTGCCTGACCTGCTGCACTTTTCCAGCAACACATTTTTCAGCTCTGATCTCCAGCATCTGCAGACCTCACTTTCTCCACCTTGGCTATTTACCCTATCCTGCCCCTCATGATTTTCTAAACATTGTTCAGGTCACCCCTTAGCCTCCTACGCTCCAGGGAAAACAGCCCCAGCCTATTCAGCATCTCCCTATAGCTCAATCCCTCCAACCCTGGCAACATCCTTGTAAATCTTTTCTAAACCCTTTCAGCTTCACCGCTATTGTCCATGTATGCACATAGTGCTGTTAGGAAGGGAGTTCCTGATTTTTGACCTAGAGAAACTGAAAGAACCATAATTATAATATAGTGGAATAGCTTGTGCATCAGTGCTTAAGGCTGTGAATGTCTAAGGTGGTGAATTAGGTCTTTCAAGTGGGTGGCTGTTTCCTGGATGGTTGAGCTTTTTTTTGTATGTTTCTGGATCTGTACTCATTCAGGCAAATGGGGAGTATTCCATCACACTTCAGTGTTGTGCTTTGTAGACGGTGAAGTTTTGGGGAGTCAGTGTGAGTGACATGCTGCCTAATTCCCTGCCTCTGACCTGCCCTTGTAGCTACAGTGTATTACTCGCTATTCCAGTTCAGTTTCTGGACCATGTAACCATCCCAGTAGATGAAATTCCCACATTTGCAGTGTACAAAGTTTCAGCTCCGTAATTCTGTTGTGGTACCAGAGGAATTTTAATTTGCATTTTTCTTTGAACTTACTGGTAACCTTCCAAAGGATCACCAAAAATCATTGGCTGAAAGTGACACTCTTCCCTTGTTCTTTCCTCACCAATAGTTGACCGTTTCAAGGCTAAATTTCCAGTTCCTTGGGCATCTGTTATGTGTTTTTAGGGTCACGTCCCAAGGATTCTTGCAGGTGGTGAAGTATACAGTGTTATCTATATAACTGATATCCTTAGGTCTGGTGTAATCTCAATAGTTTTCCTATCTGCTGGCACTTTGTTGTGATATAATTTTGTTAAAATGATAAGTTTTAATTTCAAATTCAGTTGTATATTTTGCTGGTTCCTGAAAGTCCATGGGTATAGCTTCCCCATTTGGACTGCAGCTGTTTACTACCACAACCACCTTGAGGACAATTGGGGATGGCCCATAAACATTATCCTTCCCACTGACACTCACTTCCTTATGAATGAATTAAAGTAAAGGATGGTCACTCATTACCCCAAGATGACTGGTACACTCCACTCTCCACTAACCATCCTAAGCATCATTTGTTATTCTGGTGTAATAATAGTCATTTATAGTTGTGTTTGAACATTTTCCTAGGAGCCAGGTAATAGCTGCCGTCCTCCTAATCTTATTGCACTGGACTCTACTCTTGCTGGATTCTTTGATGACATCGGCTACTTGGACTTGCTGCCCACCAGACCTTTTGAAACTGTCTTCATATTTTATATGAAACCTGGTCAGAAAACTAGCCAGGAGGTAAGGACCATTATTACCAATTTGCATACTGAATAAAGATAATAATTTCACTGTTTATTTAATATATATTCTTCTATGGAATCTTCATTGCTTGTCCCTAACTGTTCTTGAACTCGGTGGTTGTTTCAGTGGGCAATTAAGAGAGAGCCACATTATTGTGGATGTAAAGTCATAAGAAGGCCAGCCTAGGTAAGGACAGCAGATTTATTTTCCCTAAAGAACTTCCTTAAAGCTGGGTTTTTACAACAATTGATAATATCATGGTAACCATTATGGAGACTAACTTTCAATTCCAGATTTATTAATTGAATTCAAATTCCACAAACTACCCTTGAACCCAAATAGCCTCTGGATTACTAGTCCAGTGATACTACCACTATGCCACTATATCCAATTAGAGAAGTGGAAACCGAAATAGTTTGTTGGCATTGAGATTAAATCCTTGCCTAAAATGTATGGCTATATCCGTTACTACTACTTGTACAGACGAACTGCCTGTATTCTATATGAGCATGCAGCAGTGGCTACTTGGTCTCCATTCTGACTCCAGAATTGGTGTGAAATTCCTGTTCAGCCACCCTTTTAAAAACCTGCAGTTCTTGCTTGCAATTCTGTTTGTAATAGGTGTGCGGCTGCCTAATCTTTCAGTGAAACAGGAGAAGTCATGGCTCATGTTGGGGGTGGCAGAAATTGTTGAAGAAAGAGTGCAGGCAAAACAATCCTGAGGCTGAAGGATGTGGCTAATGTTTAAGAGCTGAGGCGAATGGTTTACCTGGATGTAGGTTTACTCGCTAAGCTGGAAGGTTTGGTTTCAGACATTTCATCACCATACTAGGTAATATCATCAGTGACCCTCCGGATGAAGCACTGGTGGTATGGCCCACTTTTTATTTATGTTTAGGTTTCCTTCGGTTGGTGATGCCATTTCCTGTGGTGATGTCATTCCCTGTTCTTTTTTTCTCAGGGAGTGGTAAATGGGATCCAAGTCCGTGTGTTTGTTGATAAGAGTTCCGGTTGGAATGCCATGCTTCTAGGAATTCTCTCGCGTGTCTCTGGCCGGGAAATTTCCCACCAAAAAACTTTATTCGCTAATGCAACAGACCATGAATGGACAGGAACAGTACAACAAGCCATAGACATTAGACAGCGACACAGAAAATGAAAAAAAAAACTAGATCTGCAGAACAAACTAGACAAACTTAGACAAAATAACAAAACAGACAACACAGAAGCATGGATAAAAAACTTATCTGACCGACCCTGAACAGACACTGAATACACCGTCTTAGTAAGAAGATTAAATTACAACTTCCGGGGTGCGGTCAAGAAAGACTTCTTAGCAGCATTAGAAACAGCACTGAAAGACAATGAACTTGCAGAAGAAACCCAGCAAACTATCAGACAAACAGTTGCACCAACATTAAGCAGGGAAAAGGAAAGAAACACACTCAATACACAAGAAAGGAAAGCACTATAAGGACAAAAGAAAAATAAAGACATTGTTATCTTACCTGCATACAAAGGACACTTGATAGTCATTTTAAATCAAAGAGACTACATTGAAAAAGTGAATGCACTACTTACAGATACCAGCACTTACCAACAAGTGGTGATAGATCCGACCCTAGAACTCGACAACCGAATCACAACCCTACTCAAATAACTTCAGAAATCTGGAGAAATAAACAAGACCAACTTCCAAAAAATGAAACCAGACAGATCCAACATATCACACTTCTTTGGATTACCCAAAATTCACAAACCAGAAACACCCCTCAGACCAGTAGTCTCACTATGTGGAACACCAACTTAGAGATTAGCCAAGGAGCTACACCAAAAACTAAAACACTTAGTAGAAGACCACGCCACATCCACTCCACCCAAGAATTCCTGAAGACCATCAAAGATACCAAGATAGAAGAGGATGAAATAATGGTCTCCTTTGATGTAACAGCCCTGATTACATCCATCAACATTAACCTGGCCAAGGAAACAATAACTACACTATTAGAAGACCCAAAGACACATATACCAAACACCACCAACTTCTTCAGCAAGGACAGTATCGTCAAGCTAGTGGACCTATGCCTTACCACCCACTTCACCTTCAGCAACAAAACCTGGAGACAAACCAATGGAACGCCCATGGGGTCTCTGATATCAGGGTTCTTAGCAGAGGCAGTAATGCAGAGACTTGAACAAACAGCTCTGCCAACCATCCAACCCAAACTTTGGGTCCACTACGTGGATGACACCTTTGTCATCACTAAACAAAACAAATCAGAGAAGACCTTCAAGACTTATCACTAATACACTTACTGGCATAAAATTCACTAAAGAGAAGGAAAACAACAACAAACTGCCATTCCTAGATGTCACAGTAGAGCGAACAGCCAATGGGGAACTTCAAACCAGCGTCTACAGGAAAACAACACATACGGACCAAATATTGAACTCCAGAAGCGATCATCCCAACATCCGCAAACTAAGCTGCATCAGAACATTATTTCAACGAGCCACCACACACTGCAGCACAGAGAACTATGAAGAGCAGAGGAAAATCACCTATACAGTGTATTCAAAAAGAATGGGTACCCAACGAACACAGTCTGCCGGTTTCTGAGCAACAAACCCAAACAAGCAAACAAAACACGTCCAGAAACCCTCGCCACTCTCTGTTACATCAAAGACATCTCGGAAATGACTGCCAGACTACTCAGACCCCTTGACATAAACCCACCAACACACTAAAACAGCAGCTAATGAACTTGAAAGACCCTTTACAGACAATAAGCAAAACTAATGTCATTTCCAAAATACCTTGCAAGAACTGTAACAAGGTAAAAACAATGACTGCAGATGCTGGAAACTGCTCCGCGGATGCTGCCTGAACTGCTGTGCTTTTCCAGCACCACTCTAATCAAGGACTGTAACAAGCACTACGTTGGACAAACAGGCAGAAAACTTGCCACCAGGATACATGAATAGCACCTAGCCACAAAACGACATGACCCACTCTCACTGGTAACTTTACATACGGATGAGGAAGGACACCACTTCGACTGGGACAACACAGCCACCTTGGACAAGCCAAATAGAAAGACACACATTTCTTAGAAGCATGGCATTCCACCTGGAACTCTATCAACCAATACACTGACTTGGATCCCATTTACCACACTGAGAAAAAGAACAGTAAATGACATCACCCCAGGAAATGATGTCACCAACCCAAGGAAACCTAAACATATAAATAAGTACTGGTCCATACCACCAGTGCTTCATCCGGAGGCTCACTGATGCTGTTACCTAGTATGGTGGTGATATGTCTGAAACAGAATCTTCCAGCTCAGCAAGCAAAACTACATCCAGAACCTCAACCTGAGCTACAAATCTTCTCAAAACTCACCAACGATTTATCTGTCTGATTCATTTACAGTAATGCCTTGTAAACTAAAAATTGTGGTGAGCATTCTTGTTCTTATTCAGCAGGGCTGTTTGTGACAAATTTCCCAAATTAGGCTAAAAGGATCATTTTCAGCTCCTGGCTGGAATTAGTTTTTAGGCAGAGCAGTTGAGTCTTGAAATATCTGATTAATCTAGTTGATGTGGCTACCTTTGCTCTTTGACTTGTTCAGCATGAAAACATTTTTGTAAATTACAAATAGTGATTCATTGTATTGAGATGAGTAGCCAGTTTGTGATTTTAAGTTCACAGTTACCAATTTCTTTCTTTAACATACAATTTACCATGCACCCAAACTACAACTAACTGGCAATTGTCCTATAAAGATATTTATACACAAAGATTGGTGCATATGAAAATACTAATGTAGGCTGGTAAACTGTCCTTGCTGAAAATGAAATAGCACAGAATGAAACCACATTGAACTTTGTAAAACTTGTAGAAGTCATGTTTGAAATATAACTGTGCATTTCAGCAAATCTCTTCAGCCAGTAACCAGACTGATGAATATACTTAAACTCTGAACCTTCTTAACATATTAAACATGTATAACGAAGCAACTTAGATGAGTGTGTCATGGGAGCTAAGTCATATGTGCCATTTGATGATCTTAACCTTGTATTCCATCTACCATGAATGAGCACAGTAAAATGTTGAAATTTGATCTTAAAAATTATTGCAATGAAATGGAAATCACTTCAACTTGAATAAGAATATAAGCATGAGAATTTGGAATAGAAGGAAGCCATTGAGCCCCTTGAGCCTGTTCCCGGATTCACTAGGATTATGGCTGATCTGTTCTTGGCCTCAACTCTATGTTCTTACCAGTTTCTAATAAATCTTGACACACTTTTGTTTAAAATTCTACCCATCTCAGCCTTGCATATATTCAATGACTCCGTCACCGCACATCTCTCAAGCAGAAAATTCCAAAAATTCATGACCCCCAGAAAAGAAATTCCTCCTCACCCCCATCTTTAACACTTTCGAATTGCTTTTCAGATTCTGAAGAACGTGGAATCCTCCAATAATGTGCAGTCTAATTTCTTGGAATTTCTCCTTTCGTTGGGATGGCCAGTGGATGTTGGAAAGCACCCAGGCTGGACAGGACACGTGTCAACCAGCTGGCTAATTAATGCATGCAATGGCAGTGAGGGGAAAGAACAAGGTATGTTGCCAAGATGACAAAAATATCCGCAATTTCGGGAAATCTAACAATATAAATATTGAAATCTGGAAATTACCATTTGTCAGTGAACACCTGTAAAAGCTAATTTTGTTCCATATGACCACATACCATATTAATGGGGAGGTGATGACCTGGTGGGATTACCGCTGGACTGTTAATCCAGAAACCTAGATAACATCTGGAGACCTGGGTTCGAATCCAATCATGACAGATGGTAAAATTTGAATTCAATAAACATCTGGAATTAAGAATCTAATGAGACCACGAATCCATTGCCGATTATTGGGGGAAAAACCCATCCAGTTCACTAATGTCATTTTAGGGAAGGAGACAGCCATCCTTACCTGGTCTGACCTGCGTATGACTCCTACCTTTCCTCTGGGCAGTTAGGGATGGGCGATAAATGCTGCCCAGCCAGCGACGCCCTCATCCCGTGAATGAATAAAGAAAACAATTAATATACTTCAAAAAGTATTCCAAAGGTTTTCAATTACGAGGAACCGTTTTGAAATGTAGATTGTATTTTGTGAAAGGCAGTTCTGCAAAGAATGTTGGGATCAATAACTAGATTTGTTTTGCTATTTGCAACTGTAGGCCATTCATTCTGCAGTCCTCCTACTGACTCCTAACGGGTCTCCATTTAGACCTTTTTCCCTTCTCATTTCTGAATACTTTTTAATGTTTCTTTTACATGTTCAGTCATTCCAAGTTATTCCGGATTCTCCTTTCACCCACTGAGAATGGAAATAGGAGGCCTTGCAGCCCCTCAAACTGGTCAGTAAACTTGTAACTGATCTGTATCTTAATTCCACTGATCATTCTTAGTTCTGTAAGCCTTATTATGCTTACCTAATAAACATCTCAAAACTGAGATTGATAAATATTTTTAAAACTACAGGACTGCAGATGCTGGAAATCAGAAACAAAAGCAGAAATTGCTGGAAAACCTCAGCAGAGCTGGCAGCATCTGTGGAGAGAAAGCAGTGTTAACATTTTTAGCTGAAAATGTGTTGCTGGAAAAGCGCAGCAGGTCAGGCAGCATCCAGGGAACAGGAGAATCGACGTTTCGGGCATAAGCCCTTCTTCAGGAATGCCCGAAACGTCGATTCTCCTGTTCCCTGGATGCTGCCTGACCTGCTGCGCTTTTCCAGCAACACATTTTCAGCTCTGATCTCCAGCATCCGCAGACCTCACTTTCTCCTTTCACATTTTTAGCGTCCAGTGACCCTTCCTCAGAACTGGCAGTTCTGGACCCAAAGCGTTGAACCTTTTCTATCTGCAGAAACTGCCGGACCTATTGATAAATTTTAATTTGGTTCCCACCGTTTTTGGTGTAGTGAGTTCCAGTTTTTCACTACCATTTGTATGAAGAAGTGCTTCCCAACATTACCTGTGAAGGGCCTACTTTCGGTTGTAATGTTATACTCCCTTGATATGGATTCGTCAACAGCTGAAATACTCTTTGAAGGTGTAGATGGAGAAACATGCTCATCTGCTTAAATACCTCAATTGAATCATCCCATAATCTCCTAAAGGGAGAATACAAGTTCAGCCTTTACAGGTCAGAAACCTTCATCTGAAAACCTCAGGACTAGCTGTTTTTTAGGTAAAGGATATTTTTGGGCCCATTATATTTCATTTGGGTCCATTGGAAAATAGCTTCACTGAAACCTAAAAGCAATTCTTTTTCCTCAAAGGACCCAAGCTGTCCTGTGGACAAAACGTTTGGGCATTTGGGTTAGTAGGTCTGTGTGGGTTAAGCAAAGTTTGTTTTTCAAAGTGGATATGTGGAGTTAAGTTACAGATCAGTTGTGATCTCGAATAGGCTTGATGAGCTACATGCTATACTCCTGTTCCTGAAATACTAGTTTAGCCATACCGGTTATTTTGAGCAGGTCTTCTGTGATCCTCCTGACCTTTTTCATTCTTTTACTTGCAGAGGAAACAGTGGCACCAGCAGACACTGGAGGAGGTATTTTTAATGGAGAGAAGAAAGCACTGTATTATGCTGATGCCTTGACTGAAATTGCCTTTGTCGTTCCCTCTTTCATGGAGTCATCCAGTAAGTCACAAATCGGGAAAACCCTTTCTCATCCTAACACAACTGTGTGTTTAGTTTGCTCTCTTATCAAACTGCTTTATCCTTTCTCGTATAGTATCTCTGTTAGCCATAGCAAAGAAATCTTGCAATATGCAGTGTGCTTCCACAGAGATTTCTGTTTTCAGTTATACGTCCAGATTAATTAAGTTAAAACTCACACAACACCAGGTATAGTCCAACAAGTTTATTTGGAAGTACAAGCTTTCAGAGCACTGCTCCTTCATCAGGTAGCTAGCTCTCATTCCAGCATCATAATATTTTGCTTTTATTGGCAGCCCTTATATTGTTGATGCTACCACAATTTCAGCTGATGGAGAAAGGTGGGATCGGGGACAGAGATCATTGTATTGTAAGGTTTTGAAATGGTTTTGATTAAACCAAAGAAGGAAGAATGAATTGGTGGAGCGCTGACTTCATTAGGGCAAGCGCGGAGTTGGGCCAGAGAGACTGGAACCACAGGTTGGCAGGAAAGACAGGAGCTGAACAACAGGCTACTTCAAACTGGAGATGGTTTGGACACAGTTGTTATATTTCAGCAAAAGGCAAAGGAAAGATAAACAAATCCAGAATTCCCTACATGACCAAGGAGATAGAAATTAAGTTAAAAGAAAAGTATTAATGAAAGGTGTCAAGAAATAAATAAAATTAAGAAACAAGCTAATGCACAAGATTCAGAAAAGAGGTGAAAAATCAAATAAGACAAGCAAAGAGGGATTATGAAAAAAACACTGGCCGCTAACACAAAAGGAAATCCCAAGGTACACAATAAACACAAGTACAGAGGAACATCGATTATCCGAAGGACACAGGCAGGGAGTATTTCATTCGTTGAATCAAATTCTGGATAATCGAATGCTGGATAACATAGTTTAGCCAAGCACTGGGACCTTACAGTGAATTGTAAGGGACCTTGCTGAATAATACAATAGTTAGATAATCAAATGCCGAATAATAGAGGTACCTCTATAGTAAAAGATGGTGAAAGGAGGAGTCAGGACCAAAAGGACATTTAGAATTGGAGGCAAGAAACATGGCTGAGATGTTAAACAAAAACCTTACATCTGCCTTTACTTATAACGCAAATGCTATCCAGACCATGATGACTGAGGAGGAGGCTCTATCGCTGGAAACATTGAGAATTAATAAGGAAGTGGTATTGGACAAGCTATCAAATTTCAGTGTTGATAAGGAGACAGGACCTGATGAGATGTATCCAAGGAGTAGAAATTGCAGGGGCACTAAGCAGTTATTTTTGTCTTCACCCTGGTCTTGGGTGATGGCAAAAGATTGGAGATTTAAAACATTACACCCTTTTTTAAAAAAAGTTTGTAAAGATTGATCTGGAAATTACAGAGCACTCAGTTTAACTTCAGTGGTGGGGAAGCTCCTATGAACAGTTATCCAGGACAGAATTAATAGTCATATGAAAAAATGTTGATTGATGCAGAAGAGTCAGCCATGGGTTTGTTGAGGGTAAACTGTATTCAACTAATTTACTGGAGTTTTTTGAAAAGGCAGTGGGATGATGAAGGTCAATCTGTTGATGTCATGCACAAGGACACCCAAAAGGCTTTTAATATAATGCCACACAACAGACATGTGAAGGGAGTTATAGCTCACGGAATAAAAGGGACAGTAGCAACATCGATACAGAATTGCCTGAGAGATTGGAAACAGTAATGATTAATGAATATTTTTTGGACTGGAAGTTGGTTTGCCGTGACGGAGCCCTTGCTTTTCCTGATTTGTAGATAAATGATCGAGATCTCAGTTTCAATTTTAATTGATTAGAATAAGATGACTTCTCAACATCTTTAATTGCACTCTAATGTGTTTTTTTTCAGAAAAGCTAAATATCCATAACTTTGCTATGTATTTTTTTCCCTTCCCACCTGCGAAACAGGATATTTTTCATATGAGGCATGGTTCATCTGCACATTTCCAGTAGGGGCACTGGTTATAGTCAGTAGCAGGAACCCAAACTGGTTTTTGTTTCCTTTCCACTTCTTTTCAATTCACTGGAGGTCTAAAGTTCCTACTGCTTCCCAGGTGTAGAATGCCTAACTGCACAGCCACAGCGATTGAGTCTGCACTATCTGTGGTTTGTAAGAATCAGGTGCTCATTCTTAACTATTAGGGGACTCCGTGAAGCTCCATTATTTGTAAAGGCAAATCCTCTCAATTGAAGTAAACCTCTGTTGAGATACAGAATTGTTTTAGAAATGGTTTGGATCAAGATGCTCCCTGGAAAGCAATGCATTTCATTTGGAATTCAAGTTAAATATTCATGTAATTGTTAAATGTTTATTTAACACAATCTTTAATTTGTAAATTAATATCAGGGCACTGGTTATCATAGTGCAATCATTTGAATCCATAATTTCCAGTCCTTCAGTTTTGCAGAAGAACATTCATTTCTTTTTATTACATTTGTAGCTGACTCCTCAGAAAGTGGTCTCACATTCCAAGAAGCAGAGACACAGATGGACTTATTGCCAAGCCTCCTGAAACAAACCCCATTAACCTTGGAGCTCTTCCCAAACCATTCTGAAAACCTTAGCAACTCACAAAGGGTAAGGTTCCCTCAATATAACACCAGGTTGCATGTTTATTCTTAGAGTAATTGAGAAGATGGTTTCAGATTTGTATTTAAATGTGTAAGGGTGTGTACTCGTATGAACATCCATCCCAATCTCTTCTCTCTCACCCACCACCACCACCAAAAACAAATAAATGTTAGCAGGGCTTCTTGATCATTCATCTTATTTATCTCCACTTTCCTAATTAAGAAATGCTGTATGTTATGGCATTATTCAGGTGAGATGTTAGACTGAAATGTGTGATTCCTTCCTTCTAATTTTAAGATTAATGATTTTACAATGCTGTTCATAAGAGACTTCTCTATGTAACCTGGCTAATATTTATTCCTAAATTAAGGCCACTGAAAATTGGCCATTTAACTCCTAGATGTTTGTAAGATCTATTAGTGCAAACTTCCTGCCACCTTTTCTTGTATACTAGCAGTCCCCGCTCCTCAAAATAATTGTCATCATGAGTCAGTGTGAGCACTCTCTCTTGAATCAATGTCCTGGGTTTAAATACTGATACTCCAGGTGCAGGGCTGAAGATGTGCTGCACAGTCATTGGTAGTATATTTCAGTTGTATTTGAAAGTGGATCTAAAATATCCCAAGGAATTCTGCACAGAAGAGTGGAATATGTCTTCCCCAGTGCATTGGGCAATATATATATATATATCCCTAGCCGACGTCACTAAAATCTACTACCTCTCAAACTCTTCTCAAATATTCCTGGGATCATAATCTGTATTTTTTTAATTCATTCATGGGACGAGAGTCTCACTAGCTAGGCCAACACTTATTGTCCATTCCTCAGAGTTAACCGCATTGCTATGGGTCGGGAGTCACATGTAGACCAGACCAGGTAAGGATGACAGATTCCTTCCCTAAAGGACATTAGTGAAACAGATGTTTTTTTTTACCCCTGACAATTGACAATGGATTCATGGTCGTCATCAGACTTTTAATTCCAGATCTTTACTGAATCCAACTTCCACCATCTCCTGTGCCTGGATTTGAACCCAGGGTGTCACCTGGGTTTCTGGATTAACAGTCCAATGATCATACCACTAGCCGTCGCTTCCCCATGCAGATATGTTGGTATGTTAGAACAATACAGCACAGAACAGGCCCTTCAGCCCTTGATGTTGCTCCAACCTGTGAACTAATCTAAAATCATCTTCCTACACTATCCCATTATCATCCATGTGCTTATCCAAAGATTGTTTAAATCTCCCTAATGTGGCTGAGTTAACTACATTAGCAGGTAGGGCATTCCATGCTCTTACTACTCTGAGTAAAGAACCTGCCTCTTACATCTGTCTTAAATCTATCACCCCTTGTACAAGCTGACATTGTTTTGTTCATGTTATGCAGTGACTTTGTTTGAAGAGCAGTTTATTTGAATGTAAAATACTTTGGCAAGTCCCACACGATCTGAAGGATAGGATATATAAATACCATTTTTGTTTTACTGTGAATCATTAAAGCTGCCAGTCCATGTTACTGATGTTATTTTTTTCCTTCTAAAGCTGAGTCCCACACAGAAATCGAAGCGGTTGCCACTTGGGCGTACTGTCCCTCCACTGGGTCCTGAAACAAAGGTCATTGTTGTGTGGGTGGAACGCTTTGATGACATAGGTATGGTATATCTGAGAAGCTGCATTACCAAGTACTGCTTTGTATCACTGGTCCCTTTTCGGTTATACTGTTTTGATTCACTTGGGTTGTACTCAGGAAAAGATGTTCTAAATTTCACTATGAAAAGAGAGTGCTTAATCTCCACTTCACTGCAAAATTCTAGTGTGGGTATCTGACCAGTCCTGTGTTATCTCTGGTGGAATTGAAGGAAATATGAAGCAACCAGGATAGTGAATTTGAGGGAGAAAATCAGCAGAGATCAAAGTCGGCTTGATCTCTATTGTTATGGTCTTGTAGATTCTCATGTTCTCACTTCCTGTGTGTGCCAAGTCCTGTTAACTTAAGATTTCTTCAAGCACTTTACAGCATTGCCCAAAATCTTTTCTGATATGGTTTAACATGTCTAATATTTAGTTATCTTTTTCTAGAGAATTTTCCTCTCCATGATCTTCTACCAGAGATCAGCACTGGAGTAGAGACCACTACAAATAGCAGCACCTCTCTCAGGTACTTTCTTTAACACTTCAACTTTGCTTTTTCTTTATCAGAAGCTACAGAATTGATACATACCTTTCTTTCTGCAGACTAGTTGAGACCCTCTTGCTCAATCAGATTTTGAGCAGGAGTTTCACTCGCTCTGTGCTAGGTCATGAAGGGTTTGTTACTTTGTATTGGAAACATCATTCGGGTATTAGAAACTAAAACAGAAATTGCTGGAGAAATTCCGCAGGTGTGGCAGCAGAAAGAGAAAGCAGAGTAAACATTTCAGGTCCATTTGTCCTTGGATTCGGAAAATTGACTCTATTTTCTCTCCATGGATACTGCCAGACCTGCTGCGTTTCTTCAGCAATTACTGCCTTTGTTTCAGGTCTCCAGCATTCACGGTTATTTGCTTTTCATGAGGATATTATTTGGGGCTTACCTTTGCTACTTCTGGAAACTGGCTATATCACATTTGCAGCTCAAAGGCTGTATGTGCACTATTAAATGTTGTGCCAAAACTCAGTCCTGCATAAGCACAATCATTAAGAGAATTTCTAGACCTTAATTTTACAGCTATTTTTGGGTGTGTTTCTGCTTTTTGTTCCCACTCTGGTTGCCCATTTGTTTGTTTGTATTGGATCTTTGACCTCTTTGCATGTGTTAATGTACATTTTGCTCTCCCTACTGTCTAAAGGTACCTTGCCTAAAACAGTTGCAATGTGAGTGTTCATTTAGGCATTTCCATTGCTTTTGGAAACAGAGAATGAAAAGCATGTTTGTATTCATGATTGAGACTAACTGATTTCACCAATGCCCATCTCTGAAATTTGAGGGGTCTGGGGCTGGAGTTATGATCACATTTTGAAATAGCACTGTGGCTCAGTGGTTAGCACTGTTGCCTCACAGCGGCAGGGACCCGGATTCCATCCGTGGGCAACTGTCTCTGTGGTGTTTGCATATTCTCCCTGATACAGTGTCGGCATCCTCCAGATGGAGGAAGTTATGGAGGGGTTATGTTTGCTACTTCCAATCCAATGGAACTTTTTCTTAATACAGGGAACTTGGAAAATTAACCCCAACGTATCTACTACCTCATTAGCAAGCTTTAACGGCTTATATGAACAGGCCCTCTGAAATACGTAGCACACTTTCCTTACTCCCTTTAGTTTTGGATAGTTCCTTGAAGGCTTTATATGTTTTCAGTTTATGCACAAGCTTGCATTTCCTGAATCCCAAGGGGTGCCTCCCACATTCCAAAGATGTGTTGCTTAGGTGGATTTGCCATAGGAAATTGCCCATAGTATACAGGAATGTGCAGGCTAGTTGGATTAGCCATGGGAAATGCAGGGTTATAGGGATAGGGTAGGGGACGATGGGTCTGGATGGGATACTCTTTGGAGATATTGGTGTGGTCTTGATGAGCTGATTGGCCTGCTTCCACACTGTAGGGATTTTATGATTAGAAAGAAAATCTAATCTGACACACGATTTTATGGCTACCCATCTTTTCTGTAAGTTATGTCTCCGGACAGAGCGTCTATCTGTGCAAACCGAACTAAACATTTTATATTTCTCTGGTCTCATTATTTAGGACCACCACATCAGACAAGGATGTGCCGGTCATTTTTATCCACCCCCTGAAGACTGGTCTCTTCAGAATCAAAGTTCAAGGGGCTACAGGGAAGTTCAGCATGGTGATTCCATTGGTCGATGGTATGGTAGTGAGTCGGCGGGCATTGGGTAAGGGCACCAATTGGCAGAGAATTAAATGTTCTATTTTATGTTTTGACTTCAGGTGATTGATTCTATGTCTACACAAATATAACAGCTCCTACCTTTAACCCAAATTGCTTTGAGTTATTCCCATTCACTTGTGTCCTGAAAAAAATAAGAAAGATGTTGACAATGTCAGTGTTGTAGAACCAGGGTAAAATGTCCTCAAGTCTCAGCTGCAGTGTTCATTTATGGCCTCTCACTCAGTGTTTCCCATCTTTACCATGGTTCACTTGATCAGTGCAATGAAGCAGAAAGTCCCAGGTTGCATTTATGTCGTTGAGATTGGCCAAAGGGAGATGCAATGGTCATTGGCAGCAGATAAAATCCCAAAACAAGTTTCTTGCCAATTTTGTGTGTGATACTGCTTTGTGTGGCCTCTGTGATGGTCTTGTTCTATCAGGACAGCACAGTAAATCACATTAGATGTGGGTATCTGTATTTAGATAATGAGCTGTGTTGCAACTGTACAATATCCTATCTAAGAAGTAATATAACTTAGGTTGCAAAAGACTGCATTAATATACTTTCAGCTGTTGGTACCATCGACAGATTCTCCAGTACCAACATGCTGAGTGTTACCATTAACCAGAAAATGAACTGGATAGGCCACATTTCAACAGGTGGCCACCTGCAGCTGGAAGGATGAGTCCCCTGTGGTTCCACTCTCACATCGGGTTTCCATTTTGGAAGCTGATGTCAGGGTGAGGGATGTCACAGGGCATCCTGAGGGGGAGGGTGCTAAGACAGAGTTCATTTTTCAAAATAATACTCATGATAGAAGTAGAATGAGGGATGAGGTCTTGCATCAAGGTGTGTAGATGAGGATAATGCAGTTGGTGTGGTTAATATGGATTTCAGCAAAACTTTTGACAGGGTCCCACATGGGAGACTGATTAAGAAGGTAAAGGTTCACAGATTCCAATATAGCTTGGCAAGTTGGATCCAAACTTGGTTTAGTGACTAGAGACAGAGGGTGGTGATAGAGGCAGTTTGTGTGACTGGAGGCCAATGTCCAGTGGTGTAGGTGAGAATGTAGAGGCGTTTGTGAAGTTTGTGGATGACACAAAGATTAGCTGGCTGTTAACAATGAGGAAGAAGGTTTTGGGTTACAGGAAGATATAGATGGGTTGGTCAAATGGGCAGATCAGTGGCAAATGGAATTTAACTGTGCGAAATGAGGCTTGAGGAACTTTCTTTTCACCTGAAGGGTGGTGGGGGTCTGGAATGCGCTGCCTGGGAGGGTAGCTGAGGCAAGAAACCCATCAGTCTTTGATACTTGCAACTAAAGGAAGAAGAATGCACTTTAAATAAAAATGACAAGTCCTTATTGACCTGTAAAATTAAACAATGCTTTGTGGTGTCTAATAATCACTAATTGAGAGAAATCAGTTTTTGGCAGGAGGAAGGCACAGCCCACCCCCCAACCATGTTGACTTTTGCGATAATCTCTAATCATCGATTCTAAAACCTTCCCTACGACTGACTTCAAACTAACTTATAGTTTCTTGCTTTCTGCCTGCCTCCCCCTTTGAGTGGAGGGGTTATGTTTGCTACTTCCAATCCGATGGAACTTTTTCTTAATACAGGGAACTTGGAAAATTAACCCAAACATATCTACTACCTCATTAGCAAGCTTTAACAGCTTATATGAACAGACCCTCTGAAATACGTAGCACACTTACCTTACTCTCTTTAGTTTTGGACAGTTCCTTGACGGCTTTATATGTTTTCAGTTTATGCACAAGCTTGCATTTCCTGAATCCCAAGCTTTACCAAAGGTGTCCTGAACTCCTCTGCAGGGATACTTTAAATCTCCAAGTATAACCCTGACTATCCAAGAGAAATACATTGAGATCAGAACAGCTCTAACTTGGTTTTGTCTCCATACACCAGCTTCCAGACACCTGGGACCCTCAAATCTGATTTCAGTAGGAACAGCTTATCGTATAAGTGGCCAGCTGCCTCCAGGAATTGCACATGCTCAGCCCATCCCAACCCTGCCCCCGTGTATATGTGAAATGCCTTGGTTTGGGGGCAGGACTCCAAATTCCCAATTTCTTTCAGTATTTTTGCCATAGTAGCAATGCACTCTGTTGTGGTGAAAATGGTCTACCTGAATATAGCTTCTCATCCCAAGCATGTCCACTAAAACATATCTCTCTTGCTGTGAGTGTAAATGTCAGTAGGACCTTAAACTGACTATCCCGGCTGGTGCATATTGTGAAGGTGAGAGGGGGCCTGACCTCTGGGCTGATCCCTGTTGTGTAAAGGTGAACACCAAAGCTGATTTGTGGTGTGGAAGGGATGTGTTGGTGAAGTGTGGTGTATAACCAATAGATTTGACTGGATATCCACAGCGTCGAAAGAGGAGTCAGTCTAGAGCTGTGAACAGGTTCATGGGCTCCCTATGGAGAAGAGAGATTTGGGACAGATGCCACACTGATGAACAGATGGTGAGCAACAGCTGAAATCAGTTTCTGGGGAAGAGTGCAGTTGAAACTTATTAAGACAGCTGGATGTTGTCATGACAACATGTTGTCTTGTTGACATCTGGATGTGATAAGTAGGGTTGGTATTAAGATGAGCTTTCGATGAATTTCTCTTTTCCTTGGTACAGTATTTTGGGTATAGAGCAGACGACTGGAAGAAACAAACAAGTAACTTGAAACTGCTTTAGAACATAGAACAGTACAGCACAGAACAGGCCCTTTGGCCCACAATGTTGTGCCGAGGATTAATCCTAAAATAAAATAACTTACACACCCTTCAATTCACTGCTGTCCATGTGCATGTCCAGCAGTCGCTTAAATGTCCCTAATGACTCTGCTTCCACCACCACCACCGCTGACAACGCATTCCATGCATTCGCAACTCTCTGCGGAAAGAACCAACCTCTGACGTCCCCTCTACACCTTTCTCCTAATATCTTAAAACTATGATCCCTCATGCCAGTCAATCCTGCCCTGGGGAAAATTCTCTGGCTATTGACTCTCTCCATGCCTCTCATTATCTTGTATACCTTGATCAGGTCTCCTCCCTCCCTCCTTCTCTCCAGAGAGAAAAGTCTGAGCTTATTCAACCTCTCTTCATAAGACGAGCCCTCCAGTCCAGGCAGCATCCTGGTACAAGATGATCAGAAGATTAGGTAGGGTAGACAGTGAAAGTCTTTTTCCTAGGATGATGTCAGCTTGTACAAGCGGGCATAACTACAAATTGAGGGGTGATAGATTTAAGACAGATGTCGGAGGCAGGTTCTTTACGCAGAGAGTGGTAAGGGCGTGGAATACCCTCCCTGCTAATGTAGTCAACTCAGCCACATTAGGGAGATTTAAACAATCCTTAGATAAGCACATGGATGATTTTGGGATAGTGTAGGGGGACGAGCTGAGAATAGTTCACAGGTCGGTGCAACGTTGAGGGCCAAAGGGCCTATTCTGCGCTGTATTGTTCTATGTTCTAAACCTTCTTTGCACCCTCTCCAAAGCCTCTGTATCTTTCCTATAGTAGGGTAACCAGAACTGGACACAATATTCCAAGTGTGGTCTCACCAGGGACTTGTAGAGCTGTCGCAAAATCTTGCAGCTCTTAAACTCAATCCCCCTGTTAATGAAAGCCAAAACACCATATGCTTTCTTAACAACCCTATCCACTTGGGTGGCAACTTTGGAGGGATCTATGTACTTGAACACCAAAATCCCTGTGTACCTCCACACTGCCAAGAATCCTGTCTTTAATCCTATATTCAGCATTCGAGTTTGACTTTCGAAAATGCATCACTTCGCATTTATCCAGATTGAACTCCATCTGCCATTTCTCAACCCAGCTCTGCATCCTGTCTATATTGCGCTGCAGCCTGAATAGCCCTCTATACTATCAACGGTACCTCCAACCTTTGTGTCATCTACAAATTTACTAACCCACCTCTCAACCTCCTCATCCAAGTCATTAATAAAAACTACAAAAAGCAGAGTCGTGCAGGACACTGTTCACCACTGACCTCCAGGCAGAAAACTTTCCATCTACAACCACTCTCTGCCTTCTGTCAGCCAACCAATTCTGAATCCAGACAGCCAAATCTCCCTGTATCCCATACTTCCTGACTTTATGAATGAGCCTACCATGGGGAACCTTATGAAATGCCTTGCTGAAGTCCACATGCACCACATCCACTGCTTGACCGTCGTTGACTGTTGTCACCACCTCAAATAACTCATTAAGATTTGTGAGGCATAACCTGCCCCTCACAAAGCCATGCTGACTACCTTTAATCACACTACGCTTTTCCAAATATTCATAAATCCTGTCCCCTCAGAATTCTTTCCAAAACCTTGCTGACCACAGACGAAAAACTGACTGGTCTGTAATTGCCAGGGATTTCCCTATTCGCCTTCTTGAAAAGAGGAACAACATTTGCCTCCTTCCAATCCTCCAGTACGACCCCCGTGGAGAATAAGGATGCAAAGATCTTTGCCAGCGACTTAGCAACCTCCTTTCTCGCTTCCCAGAGCAACCTGGGATAAATCTGGTCTGGCCCTGGGGACTTATCGATCTTAATGTTCCTAAAATTTCCAGCACATCAACTTCATCAATCTTGATCTGTTCAACCCCATATCCCAGCTCCTCAAAGTCCTCATTGACAACAAGGTCCCTTTCCTTCATGAAAACTGAAGCAAAAAACTCATTTAGGGCTTCCCCATCTGCTGAGACTCCACGCACAAGTTCCCTACACTATCCCTGATCAGCGCTACCTTCTCCCTAATCATTCTCTTATTCCTCACGTATGAGTGAAATGCCTTTGATACAGTAAAAGGGACAGGCCTTTTACTCCCTAGTCTCAGATTTTGGGTGTCACAACATTAGGCTGGCGTGTATTGCTGATCCTTGAGTATTTGGTTCGGACTGGACACCGTACATACAGACTCCTCTCAAGTTAGATTGGGAAGTTTCACACTCAAAAGAATAATAGTGAATGAGTTGGATTTTTACATCCATCTAGTGTTTTTATCTTTTATTTTAAACTGAGTATTTGGAGTAGAAAGTAAGAGAGTCTTTGACTGAGGTGATCATTCCCAGACACTGGAAAGAGCAAGTGTGATGGGGTTACATGGCTTTTACTTGCAATGTATTCTTCAGTTGCACTTGTGCCTGGTGTGCAATGCAGACTGCTCAGCATGGGGGCATCAGAGTAAATGGTTATGTGGAAAGAACGGAAGTTATGGCCCCCAATAAAATATAAAACCTTTTAATGACCTGTGTGATGTTTCTGCACTTTTTATTTCAGGGTTTTTGGTCCGCCAAACCATTATAAACATATGCCGAAGGAAGAGGCTGGAGAGTGATTCCTACAACCCTCCTCATGTGAAGAGGAAGCAGAAGATAGTGGATATAGTCCACAAATACCGCAACAAGCTCCTGGAACCAGAGTTTTATACCTCACTGTTCCAGGAAGTGGGGCCAAAATCTCTGAACCCGTAGACACACTGAGATCTTTGCCGAGAGTATTTATAAGCTATTTTACTACTTAGTCAGGCACTTGGCTACTTGCGAATGTGATGTGATGCACCGACTGGTATCCAGAGCTCTGGAAAGCAGTATATCCCAGCTGGTTCTGTGTAAATGTGTATTAAGGACGTAATGTTGATTTTTGAGAAATATATAAAATCCATTTTATACTGAACTGCAAGACAGCCTTACTGAACATAATCGAATTTCTGTACAATACTTGAAATCTGTATTATGTAGTGTATCTTCGATCAACTGTGTGGCAAGGTGTGCAATAGTGCTGTACTCTTAGCTCCCAGACCTTGCACTGAATCCTACACGGATAGACAGTCATAGAGGAGGAGAGAGTTTGGGGTAGTCTCAATCCACATACTGGTGGGAATGATTCCACAGCACAAAACTGCCCTTACAGTACATAGTTAGCACTAAAACTATAAGGAATGGGGCTAGGGCTTTGAAGGACGGAGTTATCTTTTTCGTTTGTCAACCTTGGTCAGTGATTTTCATTGTTGAGACATCAAGATATGTTTAGTTGGAATCTTAGTCCCAAGTCATGTGTTTCTTCCTTGTAGGAACACAAGCACAATATTAGTGCAGTTATCAGTTTCACACCATCCCCAGCATTAGCACAGTACGCAGCACAAACAGAGGGCATCCACTTGCTTTGTAGTCTTCCTGATGTCCTACGCCTGTGAATGTTTGTACTGAAATGACATTTATCAGTCTCTATGTTGATCCAAGAAAAATGAAAGGAATGTAGAAGGAGGTTAGCAATGTAAGGACTGGAGAAATATGAGGGAGTGAGGAATTGCACAGCTATGTCTGAACCAGTCTTTGTGGTCAGACTAATGATCGAACCCACAGAAGTTGAGTTTATATTCGGCAGTGGAATTGCTTTTTTTTTAACTTGGATTTTTTCCCCTTTGTAGGACCTCACTACAATTTCCCCAAGTCTTCCTCTGTTCCTGCCAACTGAGAATGGGGTAAAATTTGCAATTTCTTTCTTCTCAAAAAAAACTAGATGATTACTTCATTGTCCACCTGGGCATTGGTAACTTACATTGCATTAGTCTTCTCATGTTGTCTGGAAGCTGTCCTTACTAATTCTGCCCTGAATCTAGATGCAAGAATTCCCCCTAGCCAATTAAACTGACTAAGGATAACTTAGCGTTCCTGGCCTGTGCGCTGGAAACCACTGACCTAGGCTGTAGTTCAAAATAAAGTTATCCTGAAAGTGCCCGCATTTGTTTTAAAGCCGTCCACACACCATGCAGAATTGTTTTTATTTTGTTCATTAATCACGAAGCATTTAAAATATTTTTACAGGTTTTATTTTTATACTTCATTGCTTTTGTCATTGCCATTTGGGGAAATAATGGTTATTTTTAAAACAGTATCTTTGTTCCCAACACATTTGTCTGATTGATAAATGAGTCTCATTAGAAATCCTTACTCTGCAATCAATGATCAAACAAAGCAAATAATGTACCTTTAGTGAACAGAGATCAATGCCTTCAAACTCAAGATCTTGTACTGTACAGGATCAAAATATCAAGATTCTCCCATACCCTTCAATGTCCTTCATGTTTATTACACTTATTGGTGAGCAAGCACCTTCCTACATTAGTTTTATGCTTTATTCTAGTTGGGTGTTTTTAAAAGAAAATTAAAGACTATTTTAAAAAATAATTTAAATGTCATGATTAGATTTCTTTCCCTAAGCAATTAAAAAGCTGGTGCTCATTGATGTGCTGATAGCCAGGTTCGTGAACCTCAGCAATTGAGGACAAAGCTGACTGATGAACCAACTTTGCTGAGTTAGTGATACATTGGAGAGGTGCCTGACACTGGAACTCTGTCCAGTCAAATCCCAGTAATTCTTTAAGGCAACCTCCAAACAGTATCAGTGTTTCAAGCGGTCAGCTTAATGACAACCTGATTTGGAGCAAGACCTCTGAGGTTACTGCAAAGACTGAGGTTACTGCTAGTTGCACCTCAGCTGATGTAGGCTTCTTTGTGCATGGTTAGTATCTGCCTGACTTGATCTATGTTAACTGGGCCCCAAGGGTTTAACACCAAAACAAATGCTTTCCAACAGTCAGCAGAAGCTGCATTCATTTGGACTTCTCATGGTGATTGATTTCTGTGCAATTCAGATACTAAGAAACAGACTGGTGTAATTCCTTCCTCCTCTTCTGCAGTGTCTGTGTGAAGAACATAGTGAGTTAAGCAACCCTTTTGATGGAGAGAGATAATGTTGGCAATACTTGATTGCTAAGTAGTTTTAATACTTTCTGTTGCATTTAAAAATTGCAGCATTCCCAATTTTTGTGTTGAATGCATTTGATGGGCTAAGAGGGGGTGAAGTAAATGCTAGAGATTGAAGAGCTTAGAGAGATTCGACAGGTTATTGGCTGTTCTCACAGAATAGATATATTAAGTTTTAATTTTGTGCATGATGAGCAATTCTCTTTTAATTACGTGTCTTGCCTGCCAAAGTGGCGAGATATAGTTTGACTTGCGCCTTTTCCTTTTTACTCCTGTTCCTTACTGAGGCTGTTTCCTGGTTTTTGAATTCTGATCCGTTGAGATAAACCCATAGCAAAATCCTTCGATATGAAATCATAATTTATTAACAGAACATTCAAAACATGGGGAATTGCTTTGCTACTTCACACTTATACACACACAGACAAAGTACTCAGGAAATTAAGGAAGACAAAGGAGAAGTTTATCAATTACAAGTGTTTGGTAAATGCAGAGGTATTAAAAAAAAAATGAGCCCACAAGTTCCCAGATGTTAATGTCCTATAATAGTCTGCTCAGTGAGCTGTGCCCTGTAGACTTTACTGTTTGCAACGTAGGCATCTTTCCCATCAGCAAATTGGGGAACTAGTGATGGAGTATTCAAGGAAGGCTGCCAACTCAGCCTGGAGTCCTGTTTTTTTGCCTCTAGACATCCAGCAGCAACTCACTTAGAATTCCAGAATTGTATATTCAAGCAATTTAGCCAGATTTGATTTCAACATACAACAAGGGCAGATATTTGAGGAGCTGAGGGTCCATTTTGGTCAGCTGACTGAAAGATCATTAAGCTAGTGACAAGGTAACTGTTAAAGTATGTTTAGCACGGGTTCTTTTATCCAGAGCTATCTGGAAACAAGTGTCTGACCTCCATGCCCTTTGTCAGGTGACAATGCAGGGGTTTCAGAAGTTTCTGGAAGTATGAATCTGATTGACCTCTGCCATTTTGAGTACCAGAACGCTGTCAAAAGAAACAAAATTTAACCATGAAAATGTAGAGAAGTTTCTTGTCATACCCTCTAACTGTGACATACCCAAAGAGCTATTCTGAATGCACATGCTGCAAAACCCAGAGGTTGAGGTATTCAACTTGATTGGATAATGCACTATAAGCTGCAAGTTCTCTCCAATGTTGATTGTTCAAAGTAGCCTGTTATCTGGCCAACTATAAAGTTCAGTTTTCATTCCTGCATTTAAACTCACGATAATTTGAGCGATCTGAGGTTTGTAAATAATAAAGGGATATACCTGGTTGAATGCCCTGATGATCGATCAGTGAGATTCTGATCGATGCCTTCCTCTTCAAGGTTTTGTCTGACCACTCCTTTGACTTTCTATTCTTAAACTTTCTCCAGTGCAAACATTGAATATTCCATTCATCCACAATGCCATCCACTCTTCTTCCACCCCCACGCCCCAATCACTCTCTCTCTTCCCTTCTAACATACTTAAACGTAGAGGGTAGAATCCGATTATCTGTGTTTTACTTCAATGATGTTGGGAGTGCTATGCATTAATTTCCTGGTGAGTTTTCAAGGTTGCAACATTGACCTTACTTTAAAAGTGTTTCATTGTCTGAAGCACTTTGAGGTATTTTAAATTCATGAAAGGTGCTACATAAATGCATATCTCCTCACTGACAGTTGTCTGTATTGGTCGCCCTGGGGTTCCTGCAGTAGCACTGTGTTCATGTCAGTTTGGACTTCCACCACCCACAGACTATTCCTAGCAAACCAGTGAGATCTGTCTGTTCACAACCAAGCCATTGGTCCATATCTAGATTCTCACTTGTCCTGTTTCATTTTGTTCACACCTGAATTTATTTCTGATAGCTGTAACTGTCGTCATCCTTAGTAAAGGAGTTTACTTGGGTAAGTAAAAGACTGAAATCTTGTCTGCATGCTTCTAGTAATTGTTTTTTTTAAGTGGTTTGAGGCATCGTAATCCGCAAAGACACTGACTCTGTTAAAGTGACATGGCTTCATATGAGAGGCTAGATTGGAGTGTTGGGCTGTTAGTTTTTGGGATATAGAATCCAAGTCAATGAGCACTGTCCCATTGGAGTTGGTGGATAGGATTCTCTATCACCTTGCTACTCCTGATAACCAGGATCAACAAAATCCATTTCCATTACAGGCAGCCCAAGTGAAATCAGTGAATTCAGCAAAAGCTTGGAATCTGACCTTGGACATCACTGGGCATGTGTTGTGTTCCAACTTCAGAGCTGTATTCCACTGTGCTGGGCTGCTGTTAGTAATACATACTGCAAATAATCAAATACAGTTTGTGCAGACTATTGAAGAGCACATTTACAGTCCATTGTGTGCAGTCCATTTGTTCAATGGTAAAGGCAGTACAGGTCATTCTGATATACCACAACAGTTGTGTTCCTGTGCAACCCCATGCTATATAAAATTGCACTGTGCAAGATCACCATAGAAAATCACTACCCATTCAGTAGAAAGTTTGTGTTATCTAAAGTGTCCACAATGCATCAATCGTGATTATAGACAATTTGTGTAAACAAAATGTGTTCATTAAAATATTGAATCAGAGGTGGTTTACAGACTGGAAGACAGCCCCTTGATCCATCATGTATGCATCAGCTGCAGAAATAAGCTACTCCGCCTAATTATACTTCACAACATTTGGGTTATAGTATTCCTGCAGCTGGTGGGATTGGGAGAGATGAGGGATGAGAGGGATTTTCTACTTGTACTGACAACTCCCCCCAGTTCAGGACCAGTAATCTAGGACCAGCTCTCTTTATAATGTCATGCACCATGTTAGGAAGCATTCTCCCAGCACTGGGTTTCATTTTCTGTCTTTTGTCTTTCATGGCGTGTGCCATTATTAGCTTGGCCAACTTTTGCACATTCCTAATTGCCCTTGACCGTTTTGGAAGCCAGTTCACCACAGTCATAGGTAGGCAGGCTTCTACACCTAACGAACATTAGTGAAGCAGGTTGGTGTTTGTGATAATGGATACTCAATTAAAATTGTCAGAGTGTTGCTAAAATTTATACTCTTTTTGAATTCCAGATTTATAAATCAAGTTGAAATTCTCTTTGCTGTGGTGGGATTTGAAACGTGTCCCTAGGTTTCTGAATCACTGTTTTTATTCCTTTGTGGTATGTGGATGGTGCTGGCACCTCTGTTGTCTGTTGCTCTTGGGTTGAGTGGCTTCCTTGGCCATTTCAGTCCTTACCTCTAAAATTTCAGAGTCCAGTTAAAAGTCAACCACGTTGCTATGACCAGATAAGGACAGCAAATGTGACTTTCCCTAGAGGACATTAATGAGCCAGATACATATTTTTGACACACAATTAGAAATTGCCATAAAATCTCAGCAGTTCTGACAGCAGCAGCTGTGAGTGAAAAGGTTAATGTTTAGCAGTTCTGGATCCAAACGTTAACTTGTTTCTCTGCAGATGCTGCCAGACCTGCTGAGTTTTCCCAGCAATTTCTGTTTTTGTTTCTGATTTCCAGCATCTGTAGTTCTTTGTTTTCTCGTTCGGTAATTTTGACACTTGGTAAGGTTATCTGGTTGCTATTAGACAAGCTTTAAATTCCAGATTTTGAATTCATAATTCACCACCTGTAATGATAGGGCTCAAAGCCATGTCCCTAGAATAGTAGACTGGGTCTCTAACTAATTACATTACCAGCAAGCCAACTTCTTCCCCTCTTGACAAGGTATGAACCTGATTGTACATGGTGAATGAAACAAGTCATTAGTCTGCAACCATGTTTTCTGTACGTAGCTGGAGTGATGGGGATTTATATTTGCATTGTGGCGTTGGCAACTGCGCAGTGGACAGGTAGCCAGACTCCGAATCTCCCTGCATCCTCATACCACTCTTCATCTAAGGCTTTGAGATCCTCCTTCAAAAACAAAGTTTGACCGGCTGAATTTCCTTTTACAAAAATTGGTCCTAACTCATTGTCGTTTGTGGAGAGATGGCCCTGTAATCCAGTTCATGCTGGCAACGCAATTTACCAATTCATAATTTCTGGGAAATTCACAGAAAATATTCACTATGACCACAGCCAAGAAAAAGATAACAAGACAGTGGCACTTCAACTGAGTGCGTGATTCAGGATAAATTCACAGTTATTGCTCCTCTTCCAATTGCATTTGCCCTGGGCATCTTTAGAAAGTTGGTCTTTCTGGTGTTAGATTTTATAATTCAAAAGTTGAGCTTGGTGTCTGAGAAAAACATTGTGCAATCATTGTGAAGTTGCACATCAAGGTAATCTGGTATGAAGGATAATTTAAAAGTTATTGTATCTTCTGTAAATAAAGCTGACTTCAGCTGAGATGTACACTATCAAGGAGGGTTTGTGTAAATAGTGATCAGCAGGTCAGGTTGTTTCTGTCTTCAGTACTTTATCTCTCTGCTTGCTAGGATCGGCAAAAAGCACGTGTTTGTATTTATGCCAATTCAATGTTATCAAAGAGAAATGTACTGATACTGAATGTATCTCATTATATTCAATAAATCGTTGAGTTTCTTTACCCCATACCCTTAATGGAAAGGTCTGGTGCCCTTTCAGCTGATAGCCTTTTTTTGAGATCCAATTCCATATTAATTAGCAATGAGTGCAGATGACTGGTTTGATTGTGTAAGGTACCATGTATACAGTCACTGTGGAAATCTAAAAGGGGAAGCCCTGGCAGATGATTTTAAACTTTCCTCATCCAGGGGTTGCTGGATATCAGCTGATGTGTGAATAGAGTCTTTGCAATTGGGAGTTGATTTTGAGAATCTTCCTGGTGTGTGTGGTCTGATCGTATACTTTGTCACCATCATTGCATCAAACAATCTCAGAGCCAGTGCACTCCATTGTGGGAATATCAGCACCACAGGACGGCAGTGGATCTCTCAGGTGACCTGGTACTGACTGTTGGGTATTGGGCATCAAGAGAAGGCAAGTATCTGGGAATGACAACCCAGCAATTGATATTTATCAGTAAAACAGCAAATTAATGTGGGAATATTCCAATATAAGATAGTACATACATTCAATTTGTAAATGCAATCATTGAAACCCTCCCTGTTTTGCTTGTATACCTCAGCAAGATTGCATTTATTTTTGTTTTGCTACTGATTGAAGGTTGATCTGTTTGATTAAAGTGAGGCAGTTATATTTTTCTCTTCTGCTGAAGTTTTACTTGCGTCGTCTTCATTTCTTCAAAAGTCTTTTATTTTTCTCCAGGAGATGACGTTACCAGAAGTGGGACACTGGGAATCGTGATCCTTGCTGTAGAAGGTTGGCACAACTGGAGTTTCTCAGCCTTCTTTGGCCAACCTTATACAAAATTCAACTTTAACTGGACTAGTCGTTCTGGCCTTGCTGGTCAGTACTAGTCACTGGCTCCACCTGCCCAACTTATTCAAATATCAAATCCTTCATCTGTATTCAAACCACTTCTTGATTTCAGTTGACCACCATAAACTTCCCAGCTCTGGTTTACAATCCTTCACTCTTTCAGACTCTTCTTTTTAATTAATTCATGGGATGGAAGCCTCACTGGCTGGTCCAGTATTTATTGCCCATCCCTGATTGCCCAGCGGGCAGTTGAGTGCCAAACACATTGCTGTGGGTCTGGAGTCACATGTAGGCCACACCAGGTAAGGATGGCAGTTTCCTTCTCCAAAGGACACTAGTGAATCAGATTTTTTTTTTTTACTGATAATGGTTTTAGATCATAGAACAATACAGCACAGAACAGGTCCTTTGCCCCTTGATGTTTTGCCGACCTGTGAACTAATCTAAGCCCAAACTCCCTAGACTATCCCATCATCATCCATGTGCTTATCCAAGGATTGTTTAAATCTCCCTAATGTGGCTGGGTTAACCATATTGGCAGGTAGGGCATTCCACACCCTTACCACTTTCTGAGTAAAGAACCTGCCTCTGACATCTGTCTTAAGTCTATCATCCCTCAATTTGTAGTTATGCCTCCTTTTACAAGCTGATGTCATCATCCTAGGAAAAAGACTTTCACTATCTACCCTATCTAATCCTCTGATCATCTTGTATGTCTCTATCAAATCCCCTCTTAGCCTTCTTTCCAATGAGAACAGACTCAAGTCTCTCAGCCTTTCCTCATAAGACCTTCCCTCCAGACCAGGCAACATCCTGGTAAATCTCCTCTGCATCTTTTCCAATGCTTCCACATCCTTCGTGGGGCAACCAGAACTATACACAATATTCCAAGTGCTGCCGTACTAGCATTTTGTATAGTTGCAGCATGACATTGTGGCTTCGGAACTCAATTCCTCTACCAATAAAACCTAACACGCTGTAAGCCTTCTTAACAGCACTATCCACCTGGGTGGCAACTTCTAGGGATTTATGTACATGGACTCCAAGATCCCTCTGCACATCCACACAACCAAGAATCTTTCCATTGACCCAGTATTCTACCTTCCTGTTATTCTTCCCAAAGTGAATCACCTCACATTTAGCTGCATTGAACTCCATTTGCCACCTCTCAGCCCAATTCTGCAGTTTACCCAAGTCCCCCTGCAACCTGTAACATTCTTCCACACTGTCCACTACTCCACCGACTTTAGTGTCATAAGGTTTTGTGGCCATCATTCAGTTCTCTTGAAAGAATTAAATTTCTTTCATCTATTGAGGCAAGATCTGAATCCAGGTCCCCAAAATGTTAACTGAATAGTGAGTTTTGAGAAGATTTGTAGCTCAGGTTGAGGTTCTGGTGTAGGTTTGCTCGCTGAGCTGGAAGGTTCATTTTCAGATGTTTTGTCACCGTACTAGGTAACAACTTCAGTGAGTCTCCGGATGGAGCACTGGTGGTGTAGCCTGCTTTGTATTTATAGAAGCAATCATCCCAACATCCACAAATAAAATTGCATTAGAACATTATTTCATGAGCCAACACACACTGCAGCACAGAGGAACTATGAAAAGCAGAGGAAAATCACCTATAGTGTATTCAAAAATAATGGGTACTCAATGAACACACTGCACCGATTTCTGAGCAACAAACCCAAACAATCAGACAAAACACATCCAGAAACCCTAGCCATCCCTGAAATGACTGCTAGACTACTCACTAGTATCCTCACATACAGATGAGGAAGGACACCACTTCGACTGGACAACACACCCATCCTAGCACAAGCCAAACAGAGACACTCAGGAGAATTCCTAGAAGCATGGCATTCCAACCGGAACACTATCAACAAACACATTGACTTGGATCCCATTTACCACCCCTGAGAAAAAGAGCAGGAAATGACATCACCTGAGGAAATGATGTCACCAACCCAAGGAAACCCAAACATATAAATAGAAAGCGGGCTATATTACCAGTGCTTCATTCGGAGGCTCACTGAAGATGTTACCTAGTATAGTGATTAAATGTCTGGAAACGAACCTTCTAGCTCAGTGGGCAAACCTACATCCAGATGTTCTCTGGATTGATAGCTTAGGAACAATGTCACTTGGTTATTATCTCCCCATTGGGGAGGCTTCAGCATATTAGCTGGATATCTAGATAAATAGTCTAGCGATAGTACCACTCCACCTTCCTGCCTCCCAGAATCCATGACTCCCTTGTCAATCGAATATCTAACACAGCTTGTAAGTATTAAATGACCCAGTCTTCACTGCTGTCTGGGAGAATTCCAAACACTAACATCCCTCTGATAGAAGAGGTTCCACCTTATCTCCACTTTAAACTGAAGACCCTGTGTCTGTAGTTCTACATTCTGCTACATGAGGAAGTGTCCTCTCAGCATCCACCCTGCAAAGCCACTTCAGCATCTTGTGCGTTTCAAGGAGACCACTTTTCATTCCACTAAACATCCACTGGGGAATTGGCACAGCCTGCTCAACATTTTCTTGATCAGAAAGTCCCCTGATCCTGGGAATTAGCCAAGTGCACCTTCTCTGAATTGCTTCCTGTGAAAGTTCACTCATTCTAACGGTGACAAGTCTATACTGTACTCCAGGAATAGTCTGATCAATTCCCTGTGTAGTTAGAGCAATACTTCCCTATTTTTAAACGCTATCTCCATTGCAATAAGGGCCAACATCCTATTTGTCTTCACATTAGTTTGCTGTACCTAATACTAATGACTATGATACATGTTGCAGGTCACCCAGATCTCTCTATGATGTTGCATTTTGCAGTTTCTCCATTTAAGTAATGTTCTGCTTTGCTATTCATCCTATCAAAGTGAACTTCTCATTTTCCCCACATTGTTTCACCTGTCAAATCTTTACTGATTCACTTCACCCACTTAATTCACTCAACTATATTCAGAATCTAGGGAATTTGGGAAATTATAACCAATGTGTCGATTTTCTCTTGTAGCCTTTAAGGATATAAGCCATCAGGTCCACAAGATTTGTCCTCTTTAAATCCCATACTTTTTTCTTCAGTAATTGTTTTAAGTTCCTTCAACCCCTTTGTCTTTTGGTATTTTAACTAGTCTTGAGATGTTTCCTATGTCTTCAATTGTGAAGGCAGATACAAAATGCTTGTTTAAAGTATTGCCATTTCCTTATTTCCCTTCATTAACTTCCCAGGCTCAGCCTCTAAGAGAAAAATGCTTACTTTCATTACTCTCCTCACTTTTATATACTTGCAGAAGCTTTTCCGTTTCTTGCTAGTTTTCTCTCATACTTCAATTTCCTCTTTTTATAAGATTTTGTCATTCATCGCTAATCTCTAAAATATCTCCAAATTCTGTCTAACATGAAACTTCATTGTATTCTGCACCTGTCCTTTCTGTTTGATGTGATCTTTAATATCCTTGGGAACAGCTTGCCTCAAGCTTATGAAATGTCTCCTTAAATGTCCACTATTGCTTCTCTATCATGTTACCATTTAACCTATTTACCTCGTCAACTTTAGCCATTTCTCTTTGCATGCTCTTGTAAAAGACTTATGTTTAACTTTAAGACATGAATTAAGGACATTTATTTCTCTCTCACTGTGAACGTCCTCTTGCCTGGAGGAACCTTTAATGTGAAGCCCTTGGTTTTTCCTGTCTTGTTACACACTGCCATTTTCAAAGTACCCTATTCTGTCATATATTCCAGAACATCTTATTCTAAGAAGCTGCCTGAAATATACTCCATTGACTCATTCTTCAGACTGTGTGCACCACTGATTTGTTCAGTTAATGTAAAGATTGAAGTCAGAGTATTATAGCATGGAGACAGGTCCTTTGGTCCAAACTGCCCACCATGGTGCCCATTCAGCTATAGTCCATATCCTTCTAAACCCTTTCCATCCATGTCCCTACCCAAATGTTTCTATTGTACCTGCCTCAACCACTTTCTGTGGCAGCCCATTCCATATGCGCACCACTCTCTGTGTGAAGAAGTTGCCCCTCAGGTCCTTCTTAAATCATTCCCCTGTCTCACCTTAAGCCGATGCCCTCCAGTTTTCAATAACTCATCCCTGTGAAAAAGATTATATGCATTCATCCTATCTATGGTAAAAACAATGACTGCAGATGCTGGAAACCAGATTCTGGATTAGTGGTGTTGGAAAAGCACAGTAGTTCAGGCAGCATCCGATGAAGGGCTTTTGCCCGAATACGTGATGAAGGGCTTTTGCCCGAAACATCGATTTTACTGCTCCACGGATGCTGCCTGAACTGCTATGCTTTTCCAGCACCACTAATCCATTCATCCTATCTATGTCCTTCATGATTTTAAACACTTCAGTAAGGTCACCCCTCATTCTCCTACATTCCAAGGAATGAAGTCATATCTTGGCCAACCTCCCCCTCTATCTCAGGCTGACTAGTCCTGGCAACATCCTTGTAAATCTTCTTTGCACTCTTTCCAGTTTAATTATGTCCTTCCTATAACACGGTGACCAAAACTGTACACAACACTCCCAAATGCGGCCTCACCAATGATTTATAGAAGCGTAACATAACACCCCAACTCCTATACTCGGTGCCGTGACCGATGAAGGCTAGCATGCTAATTGCCTTCTTCACCACCCTGTCTACCTGTGACACCCCTTTCAAAGAGCGATGTAGTTTACTTCTAGGTCCCTCTGTTCCACAGCACTCCTCAGGACCTTACCATTTACTGTACAAGTCCTACCTTGGTTTGACTTTTCAAAATGAAGCACCTCACACTTATCTGTATTGAATTACATTTGCCGATCCTCAGCCCACTTCCCCATCTGATCAAGATCCCTCTAAGTTTTGATAACCTTCCTCGCTATCATTGATATCTCCTAACTTTATATCATCCACAAACTTACCAATCATGCCTTGTACATTCACATCCAGCTCGTTTATGTAACTAACAAAGGTCACCCATGGTTATTTCAGTGTCTTTCTTTCAAGCCCCAATTTGTCTTGGTGCATGTTCAATCCTACCATGTAGTTATTGTCTGGGCCTAATGACTATGACCTTTACTCTGCTATTTCTTTTTTTTCTACCTGAATTGACTATGTTTTAGTCTTCTGAACGAAAATTGTTTCTCACTATATTCTAGATCTCATCTTTTCTTAACAGAGCCACACAATCTTTTTTCCTTTCCTTCTGTTCGGAAATGTCCAATGTCATGAGATATTAATCTCTCAGCCATGCTTGTTTCACAGCTGTATTTCCAATGGATATTGTATCATGCTCATTCATTCCTATTTGTTCATCAATTCACCCATCGTATGTGCATTTGGGTGAAGACATTTAGATTGTGTCTTTTTACTGGTTGTCTCTGTTGTGACCTTGTGTGCTGGTGAATCCTTATGTTTATGTGCACTCTCCCATCCTGTCGCATTCTAATCAACCATCTCTCTGCCCTGCACTATTGCTTCATCTGTTCTCTTAAATATGCAGATCTCTTCTCATTCTGATCATTCTAACATGCCCAGACAGGCACACTTCTTTTTTTAAAAAAAAGAAACTCTACGGTCTTAATTTAAAAACAAACAATGCTCCCAGTTCAGTTCAAATGAAGGGTGTGTCAGTGTTACAGTTCCCTGTGCCCATTTACCCCACATCAATTTTTGAGCCAAGTATTCAACTCTCTGTCCTCATTTACTCCACACCAAATTGCATAAGACTCAGAAATACCAGCATAAGAACCAGGAGCTGGAGTAGACCATCTGATCCCTGGAAGAAAGTGAGGACTGCAGATGCTGGAGATCAGAACTGAAAAATGTGTTGCTGGAAAAGCGCAGCAAGTCAGGCAGCATCCAAGGAGCAGGAGAATCCTGAAGAAGGGCTCATGCCCGAAACGTCGATTCTCCTGCTCCTTGGATGCTGCCTGACATGCTGCGCTTTTCCAGCAACACCATTTTTCAGCATCTGACCCCTGGAGCCTGCTTCACCATTCAACAAGACCTTGGCTGATCTTTTCAAGGACTCATTACAGCTCCACTTAGCTGTAATGAGGAAAGGAATTATCTATCTTAGCTCTAAACACTTTCAATGAGGAAGCCTCAACTACTTCCCTGGGCAGGGAATTCCATAGATTCACAACCCTCTGGGTGAAGAAGTTCCTTCTCAATTCGGTCCTAAATCTGCTCCCCATAATTTTGAGGCCCTTTTGTCCCCTTTTCCACCTGCCAGTGGAAACATCTTCTCTACTTCTATCTTTCCTGTTCCCTTCATAATTGCTTATGTTTCTATAAGATCCGCCCTCATTCTTCTAAATTCCAATTAATATAATCCCAGTCTCCTCGGTCTCTCCTCATAAGCCAACCCCCTCAACTCCGGAATCAACTTACTGACCCTCCTCTGCACCCCCTCCAGTGCCAGGACATCCTTTCTCAAGTAAGGAGACCAAAACTGCACACAGTACTCCAGGTATGGCTTCACCAGCATCCTGTACAGCTGCAGCATAACCTCCCTGGTTTTAAACTCAATCCCTTTAGCAATGAAGGACAAAATTACATTTGCCTTAACCTGCTACACTTGCAAACCAACCTTCTGTGATTCATTGCATAAGGACACCCAGGTCCCTCTGCACAGCAGCATGCTGCAACTTTTTAACCATTCAAATAACACTCCTTTTTACTGTTGTTCTGACCAAAGTGGATGACTTCGCATTTATTAACATTGTACTCCATTTGCCAAACCTTTTCCCACTCAATTATACTATCTATGCCCCTTTGTAAAGTTTCACCGTCCTCTGCACACTTTGCCATTCATCTCAGTGTCATCCGCAAACTTTGACACATTGCACCTGGTCCCCAACTCCAAATCATCAATATAAATTATAAACAATTGTCCCAATTTTGATTCCTGAGGCACACGATTAGTCACTGAAAAGCATACATTTATCCCCAATCTTTGGAGTCATAGAGATGTACAGCACGGAGACACTTCGGTCCAACCTGTCCGTGCCAACAGATATCCTAGCCCAATCTCTTCCCATTTGCCAGCACTTGGCCCATATCCCTCTAAACCCTTCCTATTCATATACCCATCCAGATGCCCTTTAAATGTTGCAATTGTACCAGCCTGCACCACTTCCTCTGGCAGCTCATTGCATACATGCACCATCCTCTGCGTGAAAAAGTTGCCCCTTAGGTCTCTTTTGTATCTTGCCCCACTCGTCCTAAACCTATGCCCTCTAGTTCTGGACTCCCCCACGCCAGGGAAAAGACTGTGTCTATTTATCCTATCCATGCCCCTCATGATTTTATAAACCTCTATAAGGTCACCCCCTCAGCCTCCGACGCTCCAGGGAAAACAGCCCCAGCCTGTTCAGCCTCTCCCTATAGCTCAAATCCTCCAACTCTGGCAACATCCTTGTAAATCTTTTTTGAACCCTTTCAAGTTTCACAACATCTTTCCAAGAGGAAGGAGACCAGAATTGCAAGCAGTATTCCAACAGTGGACTAACCAATGTTCTGTACAGCCGCAACATGACTGCCCAACTCCTGTACTCAATGCTCTGACCAATAAAGGAAAGCATACCAAACGCCGCCTTCACTATCTTATCTACCTGCAACTCCACTTTCAAGGAGCTATGAACCTGCACTCTAAGGTCTCTTTGTTCAGCAACACTCCCTACGACCTTACCATTAAGAGTATAAGTCCTGCTCTGATTTGCAAATCCAAAATGCAGCATCTTGCATTTAACTAAATTAAATTCCATCTGCCACTTCTCAGCCCATTGGTCCATCTGATCAAGATCCCACTGTAATCTGAGGTAACCTTCTTTGCTGTCCAGTACACCTCCAATTTTGGTGACAATTGAAAACTTACTAACTATATCTCCTATGTTCACATCCAAATCATTTATATAAATGATGAAAAGTAGTGAACCCAGCACTGATCCTTGTGGCACTCCACTGGGCACAGGCCTCCTGTCTGAAAAACAGCCTCCACCATCACCATTTGTCTTTTAGCCAGTTCTGTATCCAAATGGCTAGTTCTCCCTGTATTCCATGAGATCTAACCTTGCTAACCAGTCTCCCATGGGGAACCATGTTGAACACCTTACTGAAGTCCATATAGATCACATGCACCGCTTTACCCTCATCAATCCTCTTTGTTATTTTTTCAAAAAACTCAATCAAGTTAATGAGGCATGATTTCCCACACACAAAGCCATGTTGACTATCCCTAATCAGTCCTTGCCTTTCCAAATACATGTACATCCTGTCCCTCAAGATTCCCTCCAAGGAAAGGAAGAAAGAAAAAGTAACATATCACCACTCAGTTCAAAAATCTGCAGCATTTGTTTTACAAGTTGCAAAACTGCCCTGGTTATAATAGTTCAACTTCATTTCAGTTGAGAGTCACCAAAAAAACAAGATGTAGTCTCTTGCAGGAAGAGAATGGTATTAAGTGAATTGCTTTCTGGAGGAGCTGCCATAGACATGATGTACTGAATGGCCTTTGTCTGCACTATGCCAATTCTGTGAACTATCTGCAATGGTTTCTCTTCCTGCTCCGATAGTGTGACCTCTGGATGATCTATTGGTCATTTCTGTTTCTCATCTCTACGCTGCTCCCTGACCACTTCATCTGAAAGCTCATGTTAGTTTTCATATTAAAGCTGATGACATCCACCTCAACTTCACCACTCCCTACCTTGTTAATTGTTGCTAATTTATCAGATCACAGTCTGACACCCAGGATTGGATGAACAAGAACTTTCTCCACTGTAAACACTCACTCTCCATCCCCATCCTTCGCCGCAGTCCAAGAATAAACCGAATAGTTCTCAGTCTTCATTTCACATTTTGTCCAGAGCTGAACATAGGAACAGGAGTAGTCCATTCAGCCCCTCGAGCCTGTCCCACCATTCAGTGAGCTCATGGCTGATTGTTGGCCTACCTCCTAGAGTCATAGAGATGTACAGCATGGAAACAGACCCTTCGGTCCAACCCGTCAATGCCGACCAGATATCCCAAACCAACCTAGTCCCACCTGCCAGCACCCGGCCCATATCCCTTCAAACCCTTCCTATTCATATACCCATCCAAATGCCTCTTAAATGTTGCAATTGTACCAGCCTCCACCATATCCTCTGGCAGCTCATTCCATACACGTACCACCCTCTGCGTGAAAAAGTTGCCCCTTATGTCTCTTTTATATCTTTC